>NW_026715926.1:0-18628 GCF_029784015.1 Lycium ferocissimum
GGGGTCAAATTCCCCTAGTCATGGCCGAATGGCCCTTGTTGTTGCTCTTCTTTCTTTTGTTTTTCTCCTTCTCTAATTTCTTGAATTAAAAGATGACTCCTCATATATATACATGCCTTCCACCATTTTTCTATATTTATGTTTTAGTCCCTCAATTAAGAAAATTTTAGCACATAGCCCCTTTCTTTATTTCTCTAGAATTTTCTTGAAATTCCACCAAAGATGACTTATTTTGTCATCTTATTTTTTCATTCTTTTTCTTTCCCTTTTTTTTTTTGTCACATGGCCAATATGGCCTCTTTGAAATTTTCATGAACCTTGTGTAAAATTCCCATTTTGCCCCTAACCTTCCACATTATTTCCATTGGCCATTTTGCAAATTTCTCTTTTTACCCTTGGCCTTTCTCAATATTTCCATACCACCAATGTTCATAAATAATATTCCTAGCAACTCGTACATTAAAATAATTCTTGAAAATGATCTTGTCCTTAGCTTGCCACGACTTTCTCGAATTATCCGAATGCATGAAATACGGGATATAACAATTCAATTCTCGCAATCCGAGCATGTTTATGACTCTTATTCATTCCTTGGAACTCGTATGTTGATATGATGAAATATTGGCTTTTATGTCTTTGAAATATTTGATTTTCAACTTTTGCATAAAAAGTTTGGCCTTTAAAAAGATTCGTAACTACGAACGCTCGTATCTTTCACAGAAAGGCTCGGATTGCCTCGATATGCTCGTAGGTGATTGTATGATGTATGATAAGTATGTTTTTCATAGGCGGGCCCGACTCGGGTCAACACCCGTCCGTGAGCCCCGCGACTCTTCTTTTGTAATTCTGATGACTTTTGACGAAATATGATATGACTAATATCCCAATTTTAAGTATGATCATTTTACTTATCAATTGAGTCTATGATAATAATTTTATGCATATGGTTACTCACAACTCCGTTCGTGCATTCTGTTATATCCTTCGCCGAGTCCCGGGCCGGTTTCCGTTGTCGTGCGCACTTTGTTATACTCCTGTTATCCGTGATTATGGTTCACCAAGCCCCTCGCTCGAGGGCGGGTTTCGCTTATATTTGGTGTTATGTTGTGTATGTCGTTATGCTGTGTATGATATGAGACGGGGATACGGAGATTTGAAACTTTCTGGTGTTATGCTGTGTTATGGCGCCATCGACGGGCAGGCGACCATATTTTCTGTGCCTTATGCATGATTTGCAATTTTGAAAGTAAACATTTTGATATTTGGAAACGCATTTACTTTCTGTACTTCTGTTCGAGTATGATCCAAATTTGTATATTACATTTTCTGCTTTGCATACTCAGTACATATTTCGTACTGACCCCCCTTTCTTCGGGGGCTGTGTTTCATACCTTGCAGTACGGATGCACGATTTGGTGATCCACCTGTTTAGGACACCCTCTCCTGCTGATTGGAGTGCTCCCCTTATTCGGGAGCCATATTTTGGTATATATTCGTTTGTTGCATTTGTATATATTTGTTCAGGGGTACGGCGGGGCCCTGTCCCGTCTTATGATTTCGTTTGTCTGTTTAGAGGTCTGTGGACATGTTCGTGGGTTATGCCCATTACGTACGATTGTGTTTGTATGTTATATGTTACGGCGATCCCGTTACGTGGCGACCTCGTCGGCTTGCATTTGTATATGTTTTGGGCGTTGCGCCATTTGATAGCCTCGTCGGCTTCTGATATATATATGGCTATGTTTGAGATATGTTTGTGACAGTTTGATATAATCTGAGACAGCGTTTGATATTTGTGTCTATATAAGCCATCTGTTTGCGACTCGAATTTATGAATGTGTTTGGGTGCCCAATTCGGGCACTAGTCACGGCCTACGGGGTTGGGTCGTGACATTTAATGATCCAAGTTGAAGTTGTAATTGTTGTGGGCTGATTTGGGAGTTAACGTGGTTGTAGTGTAGTTTTTATATTTATAAGAATGACATTGTTAAAGTGTGGATTGTTGGTGTAATTCATGAATTTGGGAGAGAGGAATGTGTTGTTGTGTTGTTCTCGGGTTTGGGGTGATTTTCGTGTGAATTGGAGTGTTGGTTGGGTTGTCTTGAATATTGTGTGGGTTGTTTAGAGTGTTCTTGAATATTGTTTGAATGGTTTCGGATTAGTAATTGAACGTGTGAGCATTGGTGTTAGTTTGATTATATGTGGTTAATTGAATGTAATGGAATGTTGTTGAATTATGTAGAAAAGAGTTACTAACGTTAGAATGCGTTTTGAATTGATTATTGATGTTGTAAACGTGGTTGTTGGTATTGTTGTTGATGATTTGGCCGAGTTGAATTCTCGGGGTGTTGAATTTACGGAAATACGCCCAAATTTCAGAGAATTAAGTGCTAGTTTGGAATTGAATTCCTAAATGCCTATGTTATATCCCGTATTTTGTACATTGGGATAATCCGAGTTAACTGTGATAAGTGAAGGACAAGACTATTCCGGGATATGAGGTCGAGATTTTCAACCACGATTTTGTTTTAAGGCATAAGCTGGTTATGATTTTATTAGTATGGAATATTAAGGAAAATTTGGGGTTAAAAGTGAATATTGGAAAACTTTTAATTCATGAAAGAAAATGGCCAAGTGGCCGTCCAAGGTAGGTGGGCCATAGGCCGCATGGATGAATTATATATGGGATATTAGATGACTAAGTAGACATATTCCTCATCTTCTCACCCTTAGAAAATTCAAGAACCTTGGAGAAAAATAAAAGAGGCCATTCGGCCATGACCATAGCCGAGCAAGTCCAAGAAAAATGGATCAAAAAAATAATTTCCTCTAGCTTTTCAACTCCTTAGAAGGTGCATAACAACATGGAGTAATTGTTGGAGTGGTAAGAACAAGTATTAGTTCAAGCACCAACCTTAGCCAAGTTGAAGAACTAAGTGGAAAAGGTAAGGTTCAATCTTCATTTTTATATGTTATGCATGGTTTGTGTATGTTGTGGAGTGTGGAAATGAATGAAATTTTTGAAAAGTATGGTGTTGATGTTGTAGCCGTGTGTGTTGGTGCTTGGCCGTGTATATGTTGTGTTGGGTAGGAGTGATGAATTAATTGTATTTAGCATGTTTGGGTGTTGTTGTAGGGTGTAGAAATGGATGAAAATTTTGGAATTTGTATGTTGATGCTGTGGCCGAATATGGGCTGATTTGGTGTAGGCATGTTGAACTAATTTTATGTAGTATTTTGGATGTTGTGTTGTGGATTCTATGATGCAAATGGAAGTTTAATGGTTCAAATTGAAGTTATAATCATTTGTGGTTCGTTATGGAAGCTAATGTGAATTAAATATAGTTTCTTGTATTTATGAAGATAATGTTGTTAATGTGTGAATTGTTGGGGTAGTTGATGAATTTGGAAGAAAGAAATGTGTTGTTATTGTTCCTATTGGAAATGGGAGGTTTCGGGTTGCATGGTATATTGGATGGGTTGTTTTGAATATTGTGCGGATTGTTGGAAGTATTCTTGAATCTTGTTTGAATGGTCTCGGATTAGTATTTGAATATGTGAACGTTGATGTTGGTTTGAATGTATGTAGTTGAATTGAATATAAATGAGATGTTGTCGAATCATATGGAAAAGAATTACTAATGTTAGAATGTGTTTTGAATCACTCGTTGATGTTGTTAGTATGGTTGTTGGTATTGTTGTTGATGATTTGGCCAAGTTGAATTCTCGGGGTTGTTGAATTTATAGGGGAAATGCTGCCCAAATTTCTGTAGATAAAGTACTAGGTTGGAATTGGATTACTAAGTGCTTATGACTAATGCTTGGTGTCTAACGGCGATATTGTAGATTTTGAGAAGCCGAGACTTAAGTTCGGTATAGCTTAGGAAGCGGACGAGGTATGTAAAGCTTACCCTTTCCTTCTTTTGGCATGTCTTAGATGTAAATAAGCTATGATACGAGCCTCGGGTAACTTTATTCCTATGATCCGAGCATGTTACGATTCTTATCCGTCTCTTAATGTTAGCATTCTTAATGTGGTAGAACTATGGTTTTCATGTCTTTGTATGATTGAATCCAAATGTGGTACAAAGAGTTTTGCTCCAAAAGGATTTTTATGTTGAAAATGTCCCTAACTTTCATAGACAGAATCGGATTGCTTTGATATGCTCGTAAATGATTCTATAACGAATAATGACTTTAACTTTCATGGGCGGGCCTGGATTGGGTGAATGCATATCCGTGGTTCCCGAGGCTTTCCTTTGTGCAGTTCTAACTACTTTTTGAAAGGACTTGCATGACTATCGCCTTAACTCCCGAGTGTTAATTACTTGTCTATCTGTCGAGTCTAGATTGATGATTTACATGTGTATGGTTTGGATACGTGTCTATGGTTTCTAAGGTTCTATCTGATATGTTCCCAAGTGATCCTAGGAGGAAACTTGACTTGACTTGACTATTGTTTGGCTTGTAAACGAAGGTTCGCTTTGACCATTCTATGGAATCTGAAATGATGATTTATATGTATGTGGTTACTTACTACTCTGCTCGTGCGTGGTCGTTACATCTTTCACTGAGCCCCGGGCCAGGACATGTTTTCGTGCACAGCTCTACTGTACTATTCACCGAGTCCCTCACTAGAGGGCCGAGACACGTTATATGCATTTATATGATGGTGATATGATCTTATTTACCGAGTCCCTCACTAGAGGGCCGGGACACGCTATTCACCGAGTCCCTCACTAGAGGGCCGGGACATGCTATATGTACATGTATATGATGATTTTACTTACCGAGTCCCTCACTAGAGGGCCGGGACACGCTGTCATGACCCAACTCCGTAGGCCGCGACTAGTACCCTAGCTGGGCACTCATACGTAACTTATCCTAAACTAGCAAACTAATAAAAATGAGCAGAAATAATAATTTGATCGAGTCGAACGAGATATAACGCACGAAGGCCGATAAGGCCGTTACGGCATATAGATAAGCTATAATCGTACGCAAAACTCACGAACATATACGGAACCCACACCACCTGTCTACAGACCTCTACAGAACAAAAACATAATCATATGACGGGACAGGGCCCCGTCGTACCCAGAATAAGTATATACATAAACAACAGTAGAGTTTATACCAAAATATGGGCTCCGGACAAAGGAGCACTTCAAACACCGTGACGGATAACCTAGGCGCGAATCGCAAATCGACGTCCGTACCTCGTGGCACGAAACGCGGCCCCGAAGAAAGGGGGTCGAAAAAATGTCTTGAATATGTAAAAAGCGTAGACTGTACTAAATAAAGTTAAAAACCAGAACAGAATGAGCGGAGAATGAACAAGATACGTAGGAAATCAAAAATGCATATCAAAAATCATAAATAATGCATGCGGAAAACATATGCCAAAACCGGCCCCGCTATGGGACTCGGTGAACAGAGCATGGGCGCCCCCGTCTCCGGCGCCATAACACATCATACTTCAGAGTAGGGAATATCTCCGAACACATCATAACATACCCGAGTAGCCACATCACATCACACCATCGGATATCGGAATATATGTACATGGCACATCATACTTCGGACCCATGTACATGTCATACCTGCCCCCTCACACCGAGGCACGGCGAATAATGCAGAGGAAAGCGCTTGATAACAAATCCTGGCCCGGGCTCAGTGAAGGAAGCATTGAGGCATCCACGAGTGGAGTAGTGAGAAACTAATGCAATAAAAATACATATATATATATCCAGAGACTCAATGAGGCATGTCGAGTGACAAATCAAATCAATGAAACCGGACGGAGTCATAATAAGTGAATTCCGGATGTCATAACGAATTACAAAGGCATAAATCCCTTTAAGATCATTTCCAAGATCCAAAACAATTTATAAGACTTAACGGAATATTCAAAACAATTTTTAACCAATAGGTAGCGGAGTGGTTAAAACGTTTCTTTTAAAGCCGTTCGAAGACAAGTCATAGGCACAGAAGGGTAAAATCGGAAATAGTGGGCCCACCTCGGGCGATTGAGGTGGCGGACGTAAATTACGTATGTTAAACTTCATCACGTCATTAGTAAGGGTTTTAAGGTAATCGGATTCCATTTGTACGAGTTCTAGGGATTTTAACAACATTCCTAACCGTTTACAACCTTATAGGTTCAATTCTACTGAAGGAAAAAGGGTTAAATTCGGACGTAGATTCCGAGGAGTAGGATTATCCCCGAGGTCCAAAGTCAAGCCTAATGCACCTAAGACGTGCCAAGAGAGAAAAATGGGCGAGCTTTACATACCTTTTATGCTCCTTACGCCTTTCCAAATTCACTTCTTGTTTCGCGAAAATACGCAATTGGTCACATTGACCGGTTACTATTCATGAGACTTACAATTTCCAAGCTTAACTAATATTGTTCTATGAAAAATTGGGCAGCATCTCCCCTATACATATAGCATCCCCGAGATTCAACTCGGCTACCAAAATGATCAACAACAACCATACCAACAACATCAATCGTCAACTAGAATCGCTTATAAACACAAAGAGTCTTCTTTCCACATAACGCGACAACTTCCAAACTAATTTCACATTTCCAAACCAATATCAATATTTTCATACTCATTAATCATCAAGATCATTTCAACATCATTTGGAGGCATTACACATAACTTTTCATATTATTCGCAAAATATACAAACTTTCCACCAAAACCATAACTCATCCGAAACTTCCATTCTTCGACGAACATATTCATGACACATGATCATCTTTCAAATTCATTAACAATAATCACAACTAGCATTTAAACAATACATTCCCATAATTACATAACAACTATGTTACCACACATACCTTGCCATACTAGGGTATATACAATTCTAATGCCAAACTTAAATCGTTAAACCTTCATTTATGCTATAACGATCACAACGACGCAACCTAACATATTAAACAAAATAAACTCAACATGTTCCTTCTACCAAACACCACACGGCCATAGGCCAATCTTCAACTTCGCCACATTTTAATCCACCTTTCACTTCCAATACAAATTCTACAATGTCTACAATCATAATACAACATAAAATTCAACATATCCACACTACACATTAAGACACACACACGGCCACATGCACTCTTGCACTACCACCATGCCAACTTCCATGTTACCATATATTCTACTCATTTACCTACACTAAAACACAAACAAACCTTCATAACATAATTAGAAGAAATGAATTCTCACCTTTTCCTTCCAATTTCTTCACTTGTCTCAAGTGTTGAATTGAAGAAACCAATGCTTATTCTTTCAAACCAATTGTACTAAGTTGTAAAGGGACCTTGAATTGGTATGAAAACCACAAGGAAATAATTTTGGAAGCAAGATTTGGAGGGTGGAACTCCCCTAGGTTACCGAATACCCTCTCTTTCTTTGTTCTTGTTGCTCTTGTTTTTTTCTTCTTTTGCTTTCTTGATTATTCTTGAAAATTCTATAGAACATGGCAATTATAAGCTTAATTTGGCACATGGAAAATTACTTAATTCCATGGGCTTGGGCCACTATGTGGCCGGCCACCTTGGCCTTGGGCCAAGTTTGCTTCTTTTTTTTTTTCAAGCCCAATTTCCTTAGCCCATACTTTGGTAATTCATGAAACCTTCTTCCAAAATTCCAATTTTGCCCTTAGACTTTTCCAATATTTCCACGTCTAAATTTTCCATAACCAACTTATGAACCAAACAAGATCAATACATTACATTGTCCTTAACTTGTCTCGAAAATCTCGAGATTCCCAAAGGTGGAAAATACGGGTTATAACATCCTCCCCCCCTTTAGAACATTCGTCCTCGAATGTTCAACTGACCTATAGGGCTTCTTAATACTCCGGGGAGGTCTCCTTCTTTCCTTCAAAATCTCCTCAAACGTCACCATCGTTGTCCTTCTTTATGTACTCGCTTTCTTTCAATCCCCAAACATCGTTGTGCCATCTTCTCCTGCACTGGCCTACTCCAGATATTCTAATTCCCTTTGGTTTACTCCAAACTGCCCATTTGACTCTCATACTTATACTTGAAAAAATTTTGTTCACTTCCCAGGGGGTCACCCATCCCAGAATTGTTCTGGCCTTAGCACACTTAACTTCGAGCCTTTAGCAAATTCTGATGCGTTCACGCTGATATAATCGTATCCATTACCCCGTACAAGCTTGTCACGTAATTTAAGGCAGGTCGGGGTGTGAACGAATTTTCGAAATTTTTTTGTAGTGGGTCCTACTTGATTCCGTATTAGCTTTCTAAGTCGGCATTATTCGCCTTCCATTACATATATACAACTATATTAGCGGTTTTATCGGACGGGTCCTATCCCAATTCCCTTAGTGACTCGAAAATGAAAATATGCCACCGGATAAAATCTAAACCGGTCAATACACATATATTTCGAGAAAAGAATAATAAAGTACTCGCATCCGCATTTGGTGGCGTCTCGAATCGTCGACCGGTCGAGCATAAATGCGGTTCGAAGGACCGCCGGAACTAGAAGCTCGCCACGGCCCCTACCGCGGCCGGCCGACCTCTGTACATCCTCGGCTCCGCAGGCGTCCCGGCCACGGAAGGAGACGATGAACCCGCGGTCGACCCCGTGGGCCGAGCCATACCACCCGACCGCCCGCACGGACACTCTCTCTCCGTATGGCCTTGACGGCCGCACCCAAAACAGCACACAGCACGATAGCACTCTCCAGGGTGGTGCCTCCCACAATACGAGCACTGAGGTCTGGGTGGTCTCGCCTGACTAAAACCTCCATCCACCTGTGAACCAGCCGGCCTGGAGCTCTGACCTATTTCCGAATACCCCGCATTACCTGACTTCCAGCCTGAGAACTGCGGGGGTGTGCTTCGCCGGGCCGGGGAAGAACGCCGGTACCCGGCCGAGACGGCCCACTCGAAACTCCCCGGGATATCCGGCCGATCCGCCCCCGGGGTCGGCTACCATCGTAATCCCCTCGGTTGGCGCCCCTTATGTCGTTCTTCCATGCCACCGGGCGTACGCACGTATGCGGCAATGTCCATACCCGGGGGCGACCACGGCCAAGCAATTATCAATCATATACTTATCTAAGCCCACGATAAAGTGATGCATCTGTCGTTCATATACGCCACCAACATAGGTGCATACCGAGCCGAGAGTCAAATTCCAAGCTATACTCCCCGACACCGGCCTCGCCCCCGAGTGATAAAAATGCGTCCCGGTCCGGCCCTCCGTAGCTCCGGTGGTAGAAAATGTCTCGAAAAGCCTCCCGTGAACTCGCCCCACACGGCGGGGAGGGGGCTCCTCTACCTCTAGATAATTCCCGGACTCGAACCGGTTGGCCGCGACTTCGTGCAATGCGTGCGAGGCCAGCTCCCCCGACTCCGTCGGAGGCCTTAATCGGTCGTAAGGTGCGCCGCATCTCCCTAATGAACTCATGGGGGTCTTCTTCGAGGCTTTGTCCCAAAGAACTCGGAGGATTACGGGTCAAAACTCACGGGCCCTCGAACTGCTTGGCCCGTGTGCCTGATCACCCCCTGACTCACGCCGCTGCTCCTGAGCTGCCACCCACCTGGTCAATAACTGCACCGCCTCTCGCATAGCTCTGTCCTCCTCCCCTGGCTGTGGGGCTAGAGGCTGAGGTCTTTGGGAGCTCCCGAAGGGCGGCGGTGAAACCGCCCTCGATCTACGGCGGGGCGCCCCCCCCCCCCCTCGATCCCCTCTGTTATATCCCGCATTTTGTGCAATCAAATAATTCTAGACAATCGCGGGAAGACAACAAGCAAGGCCTTATTGTTGTTGCGTTGGGCATATGAGTTGCTTACGAAGAATTTAGAGCGGAATTATTAAGAGAGCCTAAGGGTAAAATGGTAATTTCACAAGTGTTCAAGAAAAAATTTTTGGAAAAATTCTAAGTTGGCCGTGTGGCATGTGTGACCTATGCTCACACTTTTATTAACTTGTGGGGTTAATTAATAACCATAGGGAAATGTGGACCAAGTCTTACAAAGGAAGACATTTAGTCTTCTTTATTTATTTTTAAAAAAATCCAAGAAAATGGATGAATTTTCTAGAGAAGGGAAAAGAGGAATCATGTGGTCATATTTTTATTTGGAGGGACCTATTTATAAATAATGGAAATTGGTGGAAGACTTGTGGATATATATGTAGGAAGTCTTATTAATATTCATGATTTCTCTAGAATTTTCAAGAATTAAAAGAACAAGAAAAAGAAGGAGAAAAACCCCTCCAACTTTCGGCCATAGAGAGGAACCAACAAAACCTTGGCAAAAATTTCTTCAAAAATTGTTTTCTACCTATTGGAGGGCCCTTAGCAAGGTGGAGTATCCATTGGAGCAAGAAAAATTCATAATCATACAAGTTGCCAAGTTGTGGTCAAGTGAGAAGTTGAAGAAAAAGGTGAGTTTTAATCTTATTTTATGGGTATGAATGGTTTGTATGTGTTGTAGAGTATAGAAATAAATGAAATTCATGAAGGATATGAATATAGGGGTGTGGCCGTGTACCTATGGTGTGTATGTAGGAATGATGATTTAACTATTTTATCTAATATATGGTTGTTGTTGTTGTGAATGCTAAGTGGATAATGGAAATTGAATGATTTTGGAAAGGTTGTAGTTGTGTGCGTATATGATGTGGCCGTGTGGTATAGAGTATGTGTAGCCGTGTATGTGTTGAATGATGAAAGAAGATGAGTCAATTTTATTTAGTGTTTTGGTTGTTGTTGTGTTGTGGATACTATGTTGCTAATGAATGCATAATAATCTTGTGAAGTTGTAGAAGTTGGAGACTTGTGATTGAAGTACTTGAATTGAATATAATGTTCTTGCATGCATGGAAGCTAATGAGACTTGTATGATATTGTTGGTATATGAATTAGTAGGTTGTTATTGTTTTCATTGGAGTTGGAAGGTCTTGATGGAAGTAGTATATTGACTAAGTTGTTAGAATGTATCTTGGATGGAAATTGGAAATTGTTAATATGGTTGCGATATTATGATTGATAGTTTGGCCGGGTTGAATTCCCGGATTGTTGTTGATGAGAATTGGCTAAGATGATTCTTGGGAAACGATGTATTTACGGAGGAAGTGCTGCCGAAATTTCGGTAGCCAAGTGTTGTTTTACGAATTCAATTCTAAAGGCACTAATCATGTTTGGTAAACATGACCAATTTGTAGATTTTGGCGAAGTTGGAGCTTGAATTTGGAGTGCCATAAGGAGCGAAAAGAGGTATGTAAGACTTTATTTCCTTTCTTTGGCATGTCTTAGACGTGTAGGCTTGATTTCGCGCCTCGGGGACTTTCCTAACTCTAGAAATCCGAGATTGAAAATAGTTACTATTCATTCAGTAGAATTGAATTAGAACTTGCATAAGATGTTGGAAAACTTCTTAAACATCCGAACTTACACAAACGGGACTCGATTACCCTAAGACCCTCCCAAGTGACGCCATAAATGGTAATATACGTAAATTTGATACGCCGCCTCATTTGACTCGAGGTGGGCCCACTATTCCCGAATTCTTTCCTATTGTCCCCCTCGACTTATTTTCATTCTATAGTTAAGGAAAGTTTTTGGTTATTATTTCAACTACTAAATCATAGTTGTTTTAACTAATCCCTCGATTCCAAAACATGATTTTCCTTCCTAAAAGTTTACAAATGTTTTCCAAAATACTCGTTTTTCTCCAAAAACTAAGTTTTACAATATTGCAAGCCTTAATGACTAAGACGACGTCTATGACTCTATGATGGAAAAAAATGATAATTCTATGATTAAAGGTTCCAAGTCTATGATTCCAGTGCCGAGATGAGAACGTTAAACTATTTCTTGAATCCTCGGCTCTACTCATGAATAGTGTTTTCCTTTAAAGATTCTAAGTATACGAACGATGCCCTATGATCTTATGTTACACTTTCTCATGATATTGCTCTCCACTAATAGTCTCGCCTTATATTAACCATCCCTTCAAGGTGAGTTAAGCGCCCTTAATTATTCTATAATATAATCGGAGGTTCCCGACCTTACGTCACTCCGATAAGTACATGATTTCCCTTGGGCTCCCCTGCATGCTATGGTATATATATACATATATGTTTAAAAATATATTTGGGGAAAACTGGGAAAAAGGGCAGAGCGCTATGGGCGCTGGGTTACTCACGGTGCATGTATCCGTACTTGACTTGATATCATCCCGGACGCGGGATGCCCGGACGCGGGAATTATACTATGTGGGCGAGCCGACACTTTGTTCGGTGCTATGATATACTATGCTATGCTATGATACTATGATCTACTATGCTATGCTATGATACTACGATATACTATGCTATGCTATGATACTACGATATGACATAAATTCTATTTCTATGTCTATGAAAAGAAATGTTTTTCAAAAAAAAAAGAGACAATAAGCATGCATGGTATTCGGCCTGCCAAGGTGTTCCTACGCACAGGTTACTTTCTTACCTCAGTATATATATCCATGACCCCACGATATTGTTATTTATAATCTATACTCCTGTTTATGTTATTTTTCATGTCTTACATACTCGGTACATTATTCGTACTGACGCCCCTTCATGTGGGCGCTGCGTTTCATGCCGCGCGAGTCGGACAATGCACCGGATCGGGTTCTAGGAGTTCCTCGGCGGCATTTTTGCGGCGCTCCGGTTGTTTCGGAGCCCCGGTCCCTTGGTATTACTTTTGTGTATATATTCGGGCACGGCGGTACTCGGCCCTTTCTATGTATACGTGTACTATGTTTAGAGGCTCGTAGACGTACGGATATGTACAGTAGCTATTGGTACTCCTGATTGTCCCCGTCGCTGTATAGTATGATCGTAAAGCTTATTAGTCTATGTTCATAATTGTGCTATGTACGTTAATGCTTGTCAAAAAAAAAAAAAAAACGGCGTAGTTCATATGTGCAATAAGAGTCAGCGGGTTCGCTCGGCTCCGAATATGGGGTCGGGTGCCCATCACACCCTAGTAAGATCAGGGTGTGACAAAGTGGTATCGAGCGGGGGCGGTCCTGGGGTTTGTCTACGAGCCGTGTCCGGTAGAGTCCTGTTTATGGGTGTGTAGCGCGCCACACTTATAGACAGGAGGCACGAGGGCATTTAGGAAATTTGACCTTCTTTGTAATCTAGATCGTGCGATAGAGCTATAATAAGAGATTTTCCTATTTCTAATCCGGTGTTACATTTTCGGCGACGCTTGTGAAGATGAGAGCAACGCCGCCGAGAAGGGTAAGATAGCGAGCGAAGGCGGAGGCCGGTAAATGTTGAGGAGGGTGAGTCCCATAACGAGGCCACCTCTCGTGCTATGTCGCACTCCGCCGATGTTAGGGGAGCAAGAAGGAGCTCCCATTTCGGCTCCGGCACCTCCCGGCTCCCCCCACGAGGCCCCAATTCGGGGAGATGAGACGGGCTATCCTTCTCGTTAACCCAAATAGTAGCCACTCGGAGCTCACCAACGGGGCATGGAATTTGGTGATGGGGTCGCGAGAAAAAGGGCCGAGAAGGGAGTATGAAGGGGGACGGTACGGGGAGCATTTTGAGTATTCGGGACCGGATCGGAGTGCCGAGTTTTGGGGTCCCGACATAGAGCCGACTTCGGCGATGCGGGGCTGCCCCACCGCGGTGCGCGCGATGTGACAGGCCACACTGCGGGCGGTGTTACTTAGATACTGTGTGCTTGTTTCGTACGCGGTCGGATTGGCCATGAGATGCGCGATTGCCCGCGGAGGTATGGTAGAGATCAAGCTCGGCCAGCCGGGTCAGGTCAGGGCTATGGAGTTTTGGGTCCCCGGTATAGCGGTGAGTCTAGCCAGAGGAGACCACCAGTACCACGATGCCTTCAGTGCCGTAAATTACATGCGGGGCCGTGTCGCGCGGGTACAGATGTTTGCTATGCCTGTGCCAGGTCGGGTCATTTTATGCGCGACTGCCCATCTCGACGTGGCAGAAGTAGGGTTCAGCCCACGAGAGTAATAGCTGACCGACAGGATCCTGAGCTATCCCCTGACTCCGTACCAGGTATATCATTAGTATTTTTCTATAATGTGTATGCATCAACTGATTTAGGTTTTACGATGTTATGTATATATCGCGCCTTATATTGCGAGCGTCTTGGGTTGGGAACTCGATAGAAGTCGTGTAGGTTGGGACGGACTAGACTAGCATAAAGGGGAAAAGGATATGTTAGACCTAAGTTGGACCAGGACAATTCAAGTTTCAATAAGGAGGAAACCTCCCCGAAGTGTCACAATACACTATAAGGCCAGTTTAACATTCGAGGACGAATGCTCTAAAGGGGGGGAGGATGTTATATCCCGCATTTTGTGCAATCAAATAATTCTAGACAATCGCGGGAAGACAACAAGCAAGGCCTTATTGTTGTTGCGTTGGGCATATGAGTTGCTTACGAAGAATTTAGAAGCGGAATTATTAAGAGAGCCTAAGGGTAAAATGGTAATTTCACAAGTGTTCAAGAAAAAATTTTTGGAAAAATTCTAAGTTGGCCGTGTGGCATGTGTGACCTATGCTCACACTTTTATTAACTTGTGGGGGTTAATTAATAACCATAGGGAAATGTGGACCAAGTCTTACAAAGGAAGACATTTAGTCTTCTTTATTTATTTTAAGAAAAATCCAAGAAAATGGATGAATTTTCTAGAGAAGGGAAAAGAGGAATCATGTGGTCATATTTTTATTTGGAGGGACCTATTTATAAATAATGGAAATTGGTGGAAGACTTGTGGATATATATGTAGGAAGTCTTATTAATATTCATGATTTCTCTAGAATTTTCAAGAATTAAAAGAACAAGAAAAAGAAGGAGAAAAACCCCTCCAACTTTCGGCCATAGAGAGGAACCAACAAAACCTTGGCAAAAATTTCTTCAAAAATTGTTTTCTACCTATTGGAGGGCCCTTAGCAAGGTGGAGTATCCATTGGAGCAAGAAAAATTCATAATCATACAAGTTGCCAAGTTGTGGTCAAGTGAGAAGTTGAAGAAAAAGGTGAGTTTTAATCTTATTTTATGGGTATGAATGGTTTGTATGTGTTGTAGAGTATAGAAATAAATGAAATTCATGAAGGATATGAATATAGGGGTGTGGCCGTGTACCTATGGTGTGTATGTAGGAATGATGATTTAACTATTTTATCTAATATATGGTTGTTGTTGTTGTGAATGCTAAGTGGATAATGGAAATTGAATGATTTTGGAAAGGTTGTAGTTGTGTGCGTATATGATGTGGCCGTGTGGTATAGAGTATGTGTAGCCGTGTATGTGTTGAATGATGAAAGAAGATGAGTCAATTTTATTTAGTGTTTTGGTTGTTGTTGTGTTGTGGATACTATGTTGCTAATGAATGCATAATAATCTTGTGAAGTTGTAGAAGTTGGAGACTTGTGATTGAAGTACTTGAATTGAATATAATGTTCTTGCATGCATGGAAGCTAATGAGACTTGTATGATATTGTTGGTATATGAATTAGTAGGTTGTTATTGTTTTCATTGGAGTTGGAAGGTCTTGATGGAAGTAGTATATTGACTAAGTTGTTAGAATGTATCTTGGATGGAAATTGGAAATTGTTAATATGGTTGCGATATTATGATTGATAGTTTGGCCGGGTTGAATTCCCGGATTGTTGTTGATGAGAATTGGCTAAGATGATTCTTGGGAAACGATGTATTTACGAGAGGAAGTGCTTTGTCGAAATTTCGGTAGCCAAGTGTTGTTTTACGAATTCAATTCTAAAGGTACTAATCATGTTTGGTAAACATGACCAATTTGTAGATTTTGGCGAAGTTGGAGCTTGAATTTGGAGTGCCATAAGGAGCGAAAAGAGGTATGTAAGACTTTATTTCCTTTCTTTGGCATGTCTTAGACGTGTAGGCTTGATTTCGCGCCTCGGGGGACTTTCCTAACTCTAGAAATCCAAGATTGAAAATAGTTACTATTCATTCAGTAGAATTGAATTAGAACTTGCATAAGATGTTGGAAAAACTTCTTAAACATCCAGAACTTACACAAACAGGACTCGATTACCCTAAGACCCTCCCAAGTGACGCCATAAATGGTAATATACGTAAATTTGATACGCCGCCTCATTTGACTCGAGGTGGGCCCACTATTCCCGAATTCTTTCCTATTGTCCCCTCTGACTTATTTTCATTCTATAGTTAAGGAAAGTTTTTGGTTATTATTTCAACTACTAAATCATAGTTGTTTTAACTAATCCCTCGATTCCAAAACATGATTTTCCTTCCTAAAAGTTTACAAATGTTTTCCAAAATACTCGTTTTTCTCCAAAAACTAAGTTTTACAATATTGCAAGCCTTAATGACTAAGACGACGTCTATGACTCTATGATGGAAAAAAATGATAATTCTATGATTAAAGGTTCCAAGTCTATGATTCCGGTGCCGAGATGAGAACGTTAAACTATTTCTTGAATCCTCGGCTCTACTCATGAATAGTGTTTTCCTTTAAAGATTCTAAGTATACGAACGATGCCCTATGATCTTATGTTACACTTTCTCATGATATTGCTCTCCACTAATAGTCTCGCCTTATATTAACCATCCCTTCAAGGTGAGTTAAGCGCCCTTAATTATTCTATAATATAATCGGAGGTTCCGACCTTACGTCACTCCGATAAGTACATGATTTCCCTTGGGCTCCCCCCGCATGCTATGGTATATATATATATATATGTTTAAAAATATATTTGGGGAAAAGCTGGGAAAAAGGGCGAGCGCTATGGGCGGCGGGTTACTCACGGTGCATGTATCCGTACTTGACTTGATATCATCCGGACGCGGGATGCCGGACGCGGGAATTATACTATGTGGGCGAGCCGACAACATTCGGTGCTATGATATACTATGCTATGCTATGATACTATGATCTACTATGCTATGCTATGATACTACGATATACTATGCTATGCTATGATACTACGATATGACATAAATTCTATTTCTATGTCTATGAAAAGAAATGTTTTTCAAAAAAAAAAAAGACAATAAGCATGCATGGTATTCGGGCTGCCGCCAAGGTGTTCCTACGCACGAGGTTACTTTCTTACCTCGGATATATATCCATGACCCCACGATATTGTTATTTATAATCTATACTCCTGTTTATGTTATTTTCCATGTCTTACATACTCGGTACATTATTAAATGCGACGCCCGCTTCTTGTGGGCATTGCGTTTTCATGCCGCGCAGTCGGCGAACGCCGGATCTGGTTCCTAGGAGTTCCTCAGCAGCATTTTTGCAGCGCTCCAGTTGTTTCGGAGCCCCAGTCCCTTGGTATTACTTTTGTGTATATATTCGGGCACGGCAGTACTCGGCCCTTTCTATGTATACGTGTACTATGTTTAGAGGCTCGTAGACAGATATGTGTACGATAGCTATTGGTACTCCGATTGTCCCCGTATTTGTATAGTATGATCGTAAAGCTTATTAGTCTATGTTCATAATTGTGCTATGTACGTTAATGCTTGTCAAAAAAAAAAAAAAAAACGGCGTAGTTCATATGTGCAATAAGAGTCAGCGGGTTCGCTCGGCTCCGAATATGGGGTCGGGTGCCCATCACACCCTAGTAAGATCAGGGTGTGACACCCTCCACTACAGGTGGCGTCGCCGAGCTGGCTGTCGGAGGCACAGTCTCCAGCTCGGGCTGAGTACGGGCCCTAGTGACTCTGCGGGCCTGACTGGTCTCACCGGGTGCCGTGGACTTGCCCTTCTGGGGCTGCCGTCGCCTTTCTCGGAGGCATACCGAAAAGACAACAATCCGATTCGTTAGGAGGGAATCATCCTACTAATACAGTTCTACCGCACGATCTAAGACAGAAAAGAAGGGTAACTTCCTAAATGTCCTGTAGCTTCCTGTTTATAGATGTGGTGCACAACACACCGATAAACGGGACTACCAGACACGGTACGTAGACATTCCGAGGACCTAACGCTCTGATACCACTTTTGTCACGACCCAACTCCGTAGGCCGCGACTAGTACCCTAGCTGGGCACTCATACGTAACTTATCCTAAACTAGCAAACTAATAAAAATGAGCAGAAATAATAATTTGATCAGGTCAAGCAGATATAACGCACGAAGGCCGATAAGGCCGTTACGGCATATAGATAAGCTATAATCGTACGCAAAAAAATACGAACATATACGAACCCACACACACATCTACGGACCTCTGCGAACAAAAACATAATCATATGACGGGACGGAGACCGTCGTACCGAAATAAGTATATACATAAACAACGAAGAAAGTTTATACCAAAATATGGGCTCGGACAAAGGAGCACTTCAAACAACGGTGAGCGAGATAACCTAGGCGGTCGAATCGGCAAATTAGACGTACGTACTGCGTGACACGAAAACGACCCCGAAGAAAGGGGGTCGATGCGAAAAATGTCTTGAATATGTGCGGAGACCGTACTAAATAAAGTTAAAAACCGAACGAGAATGAGCGGAGAATGAACAAGATACGTAGGAAATCAAAAATGCATATCAAAAATCATAAATAATGCATGCGGAAAA
>NW_026715927.1:0-19099 GCF_029784015.1 Lycium ferocissimum
GATATGAAATATTTCGACATCCGAAAGACTTATGCTCCGATTATTTTTAAAAGTCCGTCACGAGATCCGTTATCCGTATTACGCTTCGGTTCGTAAAATGTTGTATGTTTTGTATTGCATATGGTTTCTCACTACTCGCTCGTGCAAGCCTAACACGTCTTTCACCGAGTCCCGGCCGGCACGCATTCGTGCAACTTCTCTCGCATTGTTCACCGAGTCCCTCACTAGAGGCGGCCTGCACGCTATACATGTATATATATATGATGATGCGATGATGGAGATGGCGGCCAGGATGGCATACCGAGTCCCTTGCTAGCGGGGCCGGGTACGTTATTCACCGAGTCCCTCACCAGAGGGCCGGGTACGGTATGTATATATATGTATATCTGCATGCATACATGATTATGTTGTGATTTATTCACCGAGTCCCTCACCAGAGGGCCGGGTACGGTATGTATATATATGTATATCTGCATGCATACATGATTATGTTGTGATTTACTCACCGAGTCCCCTCACGGAGGCCGGGTATGGCATATATGTACGGTAATATGATGATACGAGTGTGATACGATTTTATCTACCGGTATGTGTATATGTGTAACAAATGTTTTCCAAAAGGCAAGTCTTATGATTTTCCCGTACTCCTTATTTCATTGTGATCCCGCTTATTATATTTTATGCTTTACATACTCGCACATATTCCGCATCGACCCCCTCTCTTCTTCGGGGGCCGCGTTTCATGCCGCGTGTACACCTGCACGAGTTGAAGGTATTAGCAGCGCAAATGTTCCAACGGGATCGCACCTCCATTTTCTCCGGAGTGCTGCCGAGTCAGAGCTTGTGATATGGATTCATGTTCCGAATTAGAGACTTTGCAGACAGTGTTGTGGGTAGTAGATGTCGGATATGTAAATGGCTATGTAAGCCGGTATATGATTATGCGTTGTGTTATAAGTTTCCTATGTCGCAAGATTTTATCTGATTTGAGGAAAGCAAAAAGCATATTATTCTTCGATAAACTTTTGTTATGTATATTTGTGTCATAATATGAGAGCCAACAGTATGACTATTGTGTGAGTCCGCGGGTTCGCTCGGCCCTAAATAAGGGTCGGGTGCCCATCACACCCTAACAGAAATTGGGGTGTGACACCATTGTTGTGATCTGTATATATATGGCACAGTTGACGATGTGGGGTATGCTGTGGCCTTTGTTGTGATGTGTATATATATGGAACAGTTGACAGGGGGTGTGCTGTGGCCTTTGTTGTGATGTTTTAATTTATCTTTGCACATTCATTAAAATGTTTTAGTTGTCTTCCATGATTTTATGTACATATTGATTTAAAAAGGTTAAATTTGCATGTATGGTATCCGCCTTAAGAGGCAATCAAATGTACGGTCATCTTTATCCCGTTATGTCCTATACTTCTTATTGTGATGTTATTCGCCTACATACTCGCACACTATTCGCATCGACCCCCTTTCTTCGGGGGCTGCGTTTCATGCCACGCAGGTGTATACGGATGAGTAGAAGACATTGGCTATAGGATGTTTCTAGGATATCAGCTGGATTGGTGAGCTCCATCTCAGTTCGGAGTGTTGCCGAGTCAGAGTACTTATATTATGGTATCTCGTGTATGTTAGAGACTTTTGCGACGTTGTCCGTGGTATGTTTGTCGAGATGTCGACAGAGTGATGTCAGTTGAGTCATTTGTGTACTTTTAAAGAGTATGTATTTTAGATGATTTCTTTTTGGTAAAGTTTTATGTTCTTAAAAGTTTTTGGAATGACAGGTTTTGATAGAGCGAATGTCTGAGGGTTCGCTCGACGCTGATGAGAGTCGGGTGCCCGTCATGCCCTATCAGGATTGGGGTGTGACAAATTGGTATCAGAGCAGTTCGTCCTAGGGGTTGTCTGCAAAGTCGTGTCTAGTAGAGTCTTGTTTATGGTGTGAAGCGCGCCACATTTATAAACAGGAGGCTACAGGACCTCTAGGATGGTTACCTTTCTTTCTTATCTTAGATCGTGCCGTAGAGCTATGTCATAAGTTACGAAATCCCTAGTCCTAACCCCAGATGTCTTGATTATTGATAAGTGATTGCGTGCTTGGTTTTAAGGTTACTAGTAAGGATTGATGCTCGTATCAGAAAGGTATGTTTTCCATCTATTGGTGTTGATATATGAGAAGAATTTGGTATAGCTGAACTATGGATCGTTTGTATTTCTGCGGTTGCAACCGTGAGGCATTGGACCACATGCTTCGAGTTGTGTGCAGTTTGGGATAGCAAGAATTACAAGGGAAGCTCGTTAAAAATCCCTCAAAGCTAAATCATGTGAGTGTGTACATTTCGAAGTAAGGAAATGGGAAACCAAGCGACAATAAAGATGGTAAGTGAAATATGTTGAGTTAATACTTGTGGAATCGCTCTAGAAGGAATTCTTAGATGGCAACACGAGATTAAATGGATTCATAATGACGGGTTATATTAAAGGCCTTATAGGAATGAGACTTATTGGGATTATAAAGAAAATTGATAAACAAAGTAAGATATTTGAAAATGACCAAGGAAGGTGATCAATAGTACAATTTGAGGTTTTATAGAAACGAGGGTTCGTAAAGTATTGCGGAGTCATATGAAGACAATAAGGTAGTAAATTATCGAAAGGATTGGTGGAGTCGACTATATGTTCAAGTCAAGTTAAAGAGTATTCTTTTATAGATACGGACTGATTTTGAGAATTATGGTCGAAGCTATTGAGATAATTGTATACGAGTGGGATTAAGGGGAATAGTAGGGTTTTGATAATGAGGTGATACAATATGAGGGACAGGACTAAGTGAAGAGTTGATGCCAAAGGTGGGATAACAAGCGGAGGATATACGCCATGATATTACGGATGAATTGAGGGAAAGTACAAAGCAACGCAAGTTAGAGTGTTAAGGTAAAACTGCAGTCAAGATTAGGCTATTTTGATACTAATGGAAGGATAAAAGTGTAGGGGCATAAGGTGAGCTACGAAAGTATTGTTGAGTTAAACTAAATAGAATAAATCGAAGTGAGATCCGAAAAAATACTAAGGACAAAAATGGACTGCAAAGGATGACCAGGGGTGGAAAGAAGCAAAGAAGTAGAGATAATCACATGGGATAGTATTTATGGAAAAAGGAAATACAATAAGAAGAAATGAGGAAATGGTTGCTCAAGAAACGGGAACAATTGGTGACAAATAAAAGGAAGCTGACAAATGAAAAACGCAAATGATTTCAGGAAAGGACATGAGATTTAGAGTTCCGAAAGGTACCATAGGACGATACTTTTAAGAAAAGAATAAACGAAAAATAAGCGGGCATGTGGAGACAAAAAGGAAGGATGTTAAGGATCATAACGAAATGACTACGACTACGGATTCGAATAGAATACTCTGGATATAGTGATACCGTAAGGTAAAACCTTTAAGGGGGGAAGCAAGTAAGCTTGAGTCCGAGCACAAGGACTGACTAAGGTATTAGAGAAATTATGACACCCGACAATGGGAAAATCGAGAAGTAATAGTGAGTTCCAAAGACTAAAACAACATTTGTGTGGTCAGTAACATGGGGAACTTTTCCAATTCGGAGGGAGATGCATGACCGGAATTTTTCTTGGGATCCGTTAGAACTTCAACTTGTTTTAGGTCACGTGATAAAGGCCACGCAGTAGGATGGATGCGATCATACCAGCCCTAATGCACCTGATTCCATCAGAACCCCGAGGTTAAGCGTGCTTGGGCCAGAGTAGTACTAGGATGGGTGACCCCCCTGGGAAGTATGCTAAGAAGTCCTGCAGGTTTAGACATAAGAGAAGGATGAGGAACTAGAACAGCTTGACGGAAATTAGAAGTGTGTGAACCTCACGGTTGGAGATTCTTAACGATTGCGAAGGATGAGGCGGATTGACTGGATAGAGAGAGAGAAGATGTATACAGTTACAGAATTAGGACGAGTTTGAATAGTATTGGGGATACTTGGTAAGTAAGGTGTTAATCAAGAGATATGATAGCTTATGTGTGGTTATGTTAACCAGTAAAGATAATCAATAAAGTTATATGTTAAAGGTATTGACGAGATTCACGGTAATTGAAGTTCGGTGGCAAGTACGATAGGCAAATTGACATTATTTTCACGACCGAAAGTTAGTGTTGGATAAGCCTGATGCAATAACATCAGAGTATACAGAAGAAATAAAACATGTAGTATAGAACACAAGACGAAGGTAAAGGGTTTGAGATCAGATTCTGATAAATAAAACTGGAGGGCAATAGCAATGAATAAGGAGGTGAATTGGGGGAAAATAAGCAGGTTTGCAAAAGTGCCAAAGGATTTCTGGTTCTTGAGAGGCATTCAAAGGGAAATGTGTAGTCATATTGACACGGTTATCTCGGAAACGGGAAAGCCTTCTAGAAATAGAACAGATTCGTACTTCTGAGAGGACATTCTACGAACTTCCAGGCTTATACTATAAAGTGGCAAAGTGGAGAAGAGCACTTCAATAACAAAAAGAGACTCAAGGAAGGTGCCATAGCCAAGCAAGGGAGTTGTTCACTAGTAGAGGACTGAAAAGCAAGTAAGAGGAGGTGCTTGCGAGTCGGCGAGTAGCCATAGCCCTGGCAAACCAAAGCCACCTTGACGGGAATAGAATGGTAATTGAATATTCATTCAGTTATATAAGGGCAGAAGGCTATAGCATTATGAAAAAGTTCAATAAAGAGCTAAGGGAGAACGAGAAGAGGTTGACCAACCTATGTTAAAGATAAGGCGATCGGGGTATAAGAGAAGGGCAGTCACCTCAAGACATCAGTAAAAACGCCGTGGAGTTGTAACTACAACATTCGAGGAAGAATGTTTTTAAAGGGGGGAAGGATGTTACACCCCGTAGTTTCGCATGTTGAGATTCGAGCTACCTTTCAGGAGGTATGTCAGCTTATATGTGTTTAACTTATGGTTACAAGGGTTTAAGTGCATACTATAAGCTATGGAAGGACTGAAAGGCAAGTGAATTAAGGAAATTAAATTTGTTGGAACTTGGAAGAGAATATGAGGGGTAATTTTGGCCCAACTTGGGGAAAGAATATCTTTTAGTAGATAAGGAGTTTTGAAGCAAAGTAAAAGCCTAAAATAAAGTTTGTCGAGTCTAGTTTCCAACCCAATAAACCGCTCGTTGATAGGACATCGGAGTAGAGAATTATGGATATTACAAGTTCGGCTGACAAAGCAAAAACGCGTGCTACAAATCTTTGCTACAAGATAAAGACTCGACTTACTACAATACTTCTACAAGGATCACTTCTAAGTGACCCGACCCGAATTTGACCCACTATTTAAGCATCCAATCTGATCCAAAACCCCATTTTTCAGCCAAGAACTCTCCAAATATTTCCCAAACCTTCTAGAAAATTCTCCCAACTTCTATTCACTAGATTTTAACGCGAATTAAGTATAATCTCCGGATTTAAGGTTGGACAGCGCGTAGTTGCGATTATACTATCGTATTGTAGTGAAACTTGGCTTGGATTCAAGGTGATAATCGAAGATATTGCAATTCTAGAGGGTGAAAGGTACGAATCTTCCTTATTAGTATTGATTTAAGCTTATTTACGGAGGAAAAGTTACTAAATGAGCGTATAAGGAATTTATGGGTCGAAAAATTGGATAAAACATCGTATGGGAACCGAAACCCTAAAACTAGCCGAAACCCTAATAAGTCCCTAACCTTTTCACGGCGAGCATGGCCTCTCGGCCATCGGACAGCCCACCATTGTGGTCGTCTGTGTTAACACAACACCACCAATGCAACCTATTCACCTTTTACCAAACCAAACTTACGCTACAGCCCTTAATCCAACAACTTCTAATACTACGAATAGTCCTACACTACCCATGAAAAAGGTCACATATTTGCATGGAGAGCCCATGGTAGCATGGGAAGAAGAAGAAATTGAGCAGATGATTATCAAGGAAAAACTACAATATGCTGTCGTTGGGAAATTTTCATATGGATGGCCAGACGTAAAAGAATTGAGAACCTTAATTCCAAAACAATGTGGTTTGAAAGGAGAGTGTATTATTGGTTTGCTGAGCAATAGGTATGTGCTAATACGTGCTTCTTCTCTAGAAGATTATGTGACCTTATTGTCCAAACCTGCATACTACATTACACATAAGAGTTGGTCTTATCCCACGCGTACGTTCAAATGGGATCCATGGTTTGATCCTAGGAGGAAACGAAGATTGCAATTGCATGGATATCATTCCCATCATTACCTCCAAATTATTTTGTGAAAGAGGCAGTTTTTTCACTAGCATCTGCTGTTGGAAAGCCCATACAAGTTGATATGGCCACAACTAATAAAACCAGGCCAAGTTGTAAGAGAGTGAAGGTAGAAGTTGATCTGCTTGGAGAATTTCCAAAGAGAATCAATATAGGGGTGAAAAAGAAGAGTACGGGGGAGATTGTGGATAAATGGATAAAGATCAATTATGATTATGTTCCTAAGTATTGCAAAAACTGCAAACTTCAAGGGCATAATGAACAAGATTGCTATGTCATTCATCCAGAATTGTATCCCAAGGATGAGGAACAAAGTTCAGACAAAGAACAGGAGAAGAACAGTAAGGAAGATCAAAGAAAGAATAAGGAGCTAACCAATGCAAATAATAGCAGATCTGGAAACAAGGGGACTAATGCTCACACAATGAAAGGGAAGGAAACAGTAGACAAGGTGCAGCCTCCAGAGGTTAATGATAATGATGGATTCAAGGAGAAGAAAGGAAAACAAAGGCATAAGAGGCATTTTCATAGAGGTAGATATGATGCAAACTCTTGGAGACTGAAGGAGAATCAAGCTTTGCAAAATAATCAATATGCAGCACTGCAGAACACAGATGAGGATATAGTAGACTTCGTGATGTGCAGAAGGCTTCAGATGGAGAATGGTAGAAGCAAAGGTTTCTGAGGCTGTTAACCAGATTGTTTTAGTGCAGCAAATTATAAATAACAAGGATAAAGGCAAGGACAAGCAGATGGAAGAGTCCAATCAGGTGGAGAGGATATCAGCAAAGGCATGGATTGAGCAGAACTTTGGTAAACAACTTAATGATGAGGGGGAGTTTTTGTCTCAACAGGTGTCTAAGATGAACACAAATACTATAGTTAGACAAGACAAAGAACATGAATTAGAAGAAATAGGTGATACCTTACTCCCCAAAAACTTGGAGAAAGGTATGGAAGAGGATAAATCGATGTCTGCAGGAGGATGCAGGTCAAGATGAGGGATTGGAGGAGAATGAAGAAAAAGAAAAGGATGCAGAACAAGATGAGACTCCTATATCAGATCAGGGACTGGAAGAGAATGCAGAAAAAGAAGGAAAAGAAATCACAAGGCCACCAAGTAACAAGGCTGTCAATTTGCCTGTAGAACAAGTAGAGAGTGCACTTTATGAAAAACAAGATGAGGCACATGTTGATCTCAATAGCCAAGATGAGGAAGATTTAACTCAGAACATTGATGATATAGCACAGCAGGGAGATTTATCTACTAGAAGCGTGCAGAAATTGAAGCAGGCAACAAATAAACAAAAACCTATCAGAAGCATCAGTATTCCAGCTCCAGGAGTTTCAACAAGAAGGAGTAAGAACAAAACCAATAATTCTCAATGATAGACAAAGCTTTATTTTGGAATATTAGGTCAGTTAACACTCAGAAATCTTTTGAGAGGTTAATTGATCTGAAAAGGAGACATCATTATTCTATTATAGGCCTAATGGAACCCTTTCAGGATCCAATTGCTATTGAAGAGTATAGAAGGAAGTTAGGCTATCAGAATTGTAAGGTGAATTGTTCAGGAAAGATTTGGATTTTTGGACGGATGAATGGCTTGGTGTAGTTATATCGAATCGAACAACAAGTTACTCTTTTGACTAACTCACTCATCCTTGAATCAATCAGTCTGGTGTCGTAGTTTATGCTAAGTGTGCTAGAGATGAGAGGGAACAAGTTGTGGGATGCTATGGTAGAGTTAGCAAATCAGCATGACCTTCCTTGGATAATAGGAGGGGACTTTAATGTCATAGTCTCTGATGAGGAGAAGCAAGGTGGTCTTCCAGTTTCATCCAATGAGACACTGGATTTTTCTACTTGTATACAAAGTTGTGGTTTGATTGATGTAGGTTTTACGACAGAAGCAAATTCACCTGGTGGAATGGGAGAACTGAAGAGGAGTGCATTTTTTAAAAGGTTAGATAGAATCGGTGAATCAATGGTGTTCTAGACATCATGCCATCTACAGCAGTGACTCATCTGATTAGACATGGTTCTGATCATGCACTATAGAGGATACTATAAAGGTGAAGGAGTTGCAATTTCAAAATAATGCTTCAAGGGAAAATAGAATTCAGTTACACCAGGCACAGGCTGAACTAACCAGATTCTTACACTTGGAGGAGGAGTATTGGAAGCAGAAAGCTGGTATGAAATGGTTCAATGATGGAGACTGAAATACAAAATTCTTCCATTCATATGTGAGGGGCAGGAGAAATAAATTGACTTTGAAAAGAATACAAGATCCAACTGGTACATGGTGGAAAATGAAGTAGATATTGGTTACGAGGCAATCGAGGTTCTTTTATTCACGTTTTAGTGAAGAAAATTCAGGAGAGGATTATGCATTGTTGAAAAATATCCCTAAACTGATAACTGAAGAGCAGCAAAACAGTATGGAAGAGTTACCAGCAGAAAATGAAGTAAAGGAGGCAGTATTTTCACTCAATGGGGACAGTGCTAGTGGGCCTGATGGATTCTCAGGACATTTTTATCAGAAGTCTTTGGGAGATTATCAAGTTAGATGTGCTTCAAATGGTTAGAGCTTTCTTTTGTGGAGTTGAGATACCACAATTCATCACTCATACTAATCTGGTTTTATTGCCAAAGAAGGAGGTGATTAATAATTTCAGTGATATGAGACCTATCAGTCTCAGCTCCTTTTCAAACAAGATACTGTCAAAAGTACTGCAAAATAGATTGACAAAGGTTCTTCCTCATATTATCTCTAACAATCAGACAGGATTTGTGAAAGGAAGGAGCATTGCAGAAAATGTACTACTGGCACAGGAGATCATCAGGGATATTGATCTGAGAGCTAAACATACTAATGTAGTCATAAAATTAGACATGGACAAGGCATATGATAGGATTTCCTGGATTTTTTTGACTAAAGTATTAAGACAGTTTGGCTTTGGAGAGGTTCTCATTGATTTGGTATGGAGATTGCTCTCAAACAACTGGTACTCAATTTTAATCAATGGTCAAAGTCATGGTTTTTTCGGATCAAGCAGGGGGGTAAAGCAAGGTGATCCACTTTCTCCTACATTGTTCATTATAGCGGCGAGAGGTCTTAGCAAGGAGTCTAAATAAAGCCCGAGAAGCCAAGATTCATAGGCTATGGAATGCCAAAATGGAGTCCTCAAATCAATCATTTATCATATGCTGATGATACAATCTTATTCTGTTATGGGGATGGATACTCATTGAAAAAAATGATGAGGAGGTTGAGGAAGTATGAGAAGGCCTCAGGACAATTGGTAAATACTGATAAAAGCTGTTACTATGTCCATCACAAGGTATACGCGAGTTAATAGCAGGATTAAAAGATATACTAATATGAGAAATGCATCCTTTCCTTTCACATATTTAGGATGTCCAGTGCTTAATGGAAGAAGGAAGCAGATATACTATGAGGATTTGATCAAAAAAGTGATGAAAAGGATTATGTCTTGGCAAAACAGATTTTTATCTTTTGGAGGTAGATATGTCTTTGGTTAATCATATGCTGCAAACCATGCCAATATATCTACTATCAGCCATGAATCCTCCTTCTGGGGTGATAAAGCAACTTCATAGGATATTTGCTAAATTCTTTTGGAGTAATACTGTGGGGGTGAAAAGCAAGCATTGGGTAGCATGGGACAAATTATGCTTACCAAAAGATGAAGGAGGGATAGGTCTTAGATCACTAACTGATATCTCTAATGCATTATTTGCTAAGCTATGGTGGAATTTCAGATGTGGAAGAAGCTTATGGAGTAGCTACATGATTAACAACTACTGCAAGAAATGGCACTCTACTATGGCAGTAGATAGAGGAGGATCACACACTTGGAGGAAGATGGTGAACATAAGAGATGCAGTTGAGCCACAAATATTTTGGTATTTGAGAAATAGAACTTCAAGTTTCTGGTATGAGAATTGGACAAGGCTTAGGGCACTATATTATATCATTCCGATCTTGCTAGAGAAGAGGAGATAGAGGTTAGGTTTGTGGAAAATGGTCAATGGAACATGGGCCCACTTGAGATACTCTAGATTAGGAATTGGCTCGACATATCAAGGATAATATCAAAGTTCCGGATGGTGAAGAAGAAGATGAACCTTGTTGGATGTCGAAAACAAATGGAAAATTTTCAGTTAAATCTGCTTGGGAATTTCTAGGCATTAAAGAGAGCAAACAAACCGGCTATGGCTCATGGATGGGAGAAAGGGTTGCCGGAAAGATAAGTTTTTTCATGTGAAGGGTGTGGAAAGGAAGAATATCTACAGATGATAGATTGAAAAGGATGATGATCAATATACCATCAAGATCTTTGGTCTTTGTGTGGATCATAAGGAGGAAACTGTAGCTCACTTATTTCTAACATCTTCCATAAGATAGCCAATTATGGACAGTTTTTTGCTTCTTCTCGGGTATTCCACAACGGAGTTGGTCGACATCAAATGATCATGGCATGGTGGACTGCTGAGCCAAAACCAAAATTGCAACCTATTTATAGAGCAATGCCATCAGTGATCATGTGGACATTATGGAAGAGAAGAAATTCTATTAAGCATGGAGGATCGGTTACTCTCTACAGATTGGCACAACAAGTACAACTCATCATACACCAACTGGCAAGAAAGAGATTTCCATGGTTGCAGAATTTATCTAGTGAGTGGGAAACTATGCATCAGCATCTCAGTAGATATAAACCAAGAGTTTATTATGCTAAGGTGCTGTGGAGAATGCCACCTTCAGGGAGATTAAAGTGTAATACAGATGGGGCATGCAGAGGCAATCCTGGGATCAGTTCATATGGATTCTGTATCAGAGATAGCTATGGAGATTTGGTGTATGCAGAAGCACAACAAATAGGAATAGCAACAAACATGGAAGAAGAAGCCATAAAGCAGGCACTGAAGTTTGCAAAGAACACAACATTCAACAAGTCGGATGGAAGATTCACTTGTCCTTCAAAACATCTTACAAGATACATGGATCACTCCATGGGAGGCGAAATCGGATTGAAGAGATCAAGCGGACATGAGAACAGTACGAGGTGCGACGATTAATCATATCTTCGGGGAAGGCAACAAGCTGCAGATTTTCTAGCAAACCAAGCTTTGGATCATGCGGGGCTCAAAGTACATGATTTTCTACTCATGCCGGCGAAGGAAGAAAAATTCTCAACATGGACAAATCACAACTTCCTCAATGAGGATCGAACAAGGAGGATTCAGCAACTTGACAATCAACAATGATACTACATCTATGGATAATCATATGGTGTGTGGTGTAAGGTTGAACTAGCATTAAGGCTGATACATCAAGATCACGGTGGCATACTAAGCTTAGGCACAAGGATATAATAGAAGATATTGCAGTTTTTAGTTTTTTGATATTAGCTAGTTCATATTTTAGACATGCTGTAATAGACTATATTTTACATTATGCAATTATAAATAAAAGGTTCTAAGGAATTTAGAGCGAAAGTTTGTTTAAAAAAAAAAGGATGTTTATGGAATATTTTGGTATTAATAATATTGTTGTTGATGTTGGTATTGTTGTTGTTGTTGTTGGTTGCTGAGTTGAGGTTTTGGGCTAGGCAGATAATCAGAGGAGATGCTGCCGAAATTTCGGCAGATTCTAGAAAGATTTATTTGGAGGCTTAGGATAATTATATGACAATGAGCCTAATAATAGAATGAATGGTTTTATATGTAGATTTTAAGACAGGAGGTAGGTTGGAAAGTCGAGAAGCGAGCTTCCAGGTATGTGAAGGCTCGTCCCTTTCTTTCAAAGGCATGATCCCATAAATGTTTTCATAACCTCCTTGTTTTCAAAAGCTAGAAGTTTATAACTCTTAAAGCTTCTTATGACGGTAAAAATGAGAATGTTTTATGAGGGTTACGTGAGGATGATTTTATGCTTAAAGGTCTCAAGTATGATTTCAACGATGATATGAAAATATTAAGCTATTTCATGATTTTCTCGATTTTACATCATTGTTGTTGATCTCACCTTATAAATTGTTTCTCCAAGGTGGGATAGAGCGATATGTTTTTATTTGAACTCCTATGCATGCCACGAGTATAATATATGTATATGGCTATTGTGTGACATTAAAGAGTCCTACTATTTCATTTTGATTATGCGTTGCACTCATTTTCATTCTTCATGTATAAATAAGTCACAGTTGACAGGGGGTGACGCTGTGACCTTTGTTGTGTATTACCAGGCCCAGTTGACAGGGGGTGATGCTGTGGCCTTGGTTGTGATGTGTATATATATGGCACAGTTGACAGGGGGTGTGCTGTGGCCATTGTTGTGATGTGTATATATATGGCACAGTTGACAGGGGGTGTCTTTGTGGCTATTGTTGTGACGTGTATATATATATGACGGGGTGTCTTGTGGCCTTTGTTGTGACGTGTATATATATGGACGAGGGGGGTGTCTTGTGGCCTTTGTTTTGATGTGTATATATATGGCACAGTTGACAGGGGGTGTGCTGTGGCTATTGTTTTGATGTGTATATATATATGGCACAGTTGATAGGAGGTGTGTTGTGGCCATTGTTGTGATGTGTATATATATGACACAGTTGACGGGGTGTCTTTGTGGCCTATGTGGTGATGTTTTAATTTATCCTTGCACATGCATTGAAATGTTTTAGATGTCTTCCATGATTTTATGTACATATTGATTTAAAAAGGTTAAATTTGCATGTATGGTATCCGCCTTAAGAGGCAATCAAATGTACGGGTCATCTTTATCCCCTGTTATGTCCTATACTTCTTATTGTGATGTTATTCCTGCCTTACATACTCAGTACACTATTTGTCGACCCCGCTCTTCGTGGTGCGTTTCATGCCACGCGGTGTATACGGATAAAGCAGAAGACGTTGGCTATAGGATGTTTCCGCTATCAGCTCGATTGGTGAGCTCCGTCTCGGTTCGAGTGTTGCGAGTCGAGTACTTATATTATGGTATGTCGTGTATGTTAGAGACTTTTGCAGACAGTGTCCTATGGTATGTTTGTCGAGATGTCGACAGAGTGATGTCAGTTGAGTCATTTATGTACTTTTAAAGAGTATGTATTTTAGATGATTTCTTTTTGGTAAAGTTTTATGTTCTTAAAAGTTTTTGGAATGACAAGTTTTGATAGAGCGAATGTCTGAGGGTTCGCTCGACGCTGATGAGAGTCGGGTGCCCGCCATGCCCTATCAGGATTGAGGTGTGACAATTAGATAGAAGCACCCTGGGCTTATAGTATATTGGCCTTTAAGAGGAAAGAAACAGAAAAGAAGCCAAATAAAGGAATAAGGCACCAATGATAGAAGGTGTAGTAGATACGAGTAGATGAGATTTGCAGATAACCATGGAAAAGGAGTGTGGTATGTGATCAAAGAAAAGGATACTGGATGATTTGTATTAATAGTGTAGGTAAATCAAGGCTTCATAGACCGGAAAGTAAGGAGTAGTATCAGAAAGTGAGCTAATCAGCGAACTTGAGGTCCTTGGCAAGGACTAAATTATAGAATATATATATAATTTTGACTAAGGATAACAAGATGGTTATAAGGTAGCTTGTGGGAGTAATTGTTAAGGTCAACATCTTGAAGGATTGCGAGTTTTGTGATATGTAAAGAACTAAGCTATTGAAAGTCAAGGAGCGAATTATGTGTTCTGCCAAAGGATATGTTCTAATACGGGGACAGCGAATAAGATATGAAGCGAGACGTTATATGAATATCTGTAAGTATCCTCTAAAGTATTTAGTATGCATCCCAAGGTATATAGGCCGGAACGATGTAATCTACGAAAGAAATTGGGTGCAGACCTTCAAAGGCACTCAAGTCATGCAAAGTTTTATAAGTACCAAGAAATAAGTTTATCTCTTGTCCTAAGATCGGGAAGGTGAATCAGAAACAAGTATGCATATCGTATGATTGGATTTCATATTATGAAAGCCAAGTTATCGATCTTCCAGTTCACCTTTATGGTTAATAAGTTTTTAGGGATGTCAGGAGACCCCAAGACTTCCTCTAAGTAAAAAGATTAGTCTTGCTAAACAAAAGTATTGTTAAGTATGCACAACCAATATTTTACTTTCCCTTATGCAAATGATCCCTACGAAGTTGAAGAAAATAAAGAGGTACTCGAAGGATGGTTGAATGGGTTAACTATAAGGAAGTGGGATAGCTCCTTGCATATGTACAAGTGATTGTGCGACTAAATAAAGATGATAGCTAAGGATGAGCAAGTACGATTAAGGGTTGACGATTTGTTTTTCTAGCACGAAATTCTTCCTTAAAGATGGACATGAGCTCAGGTTATTCCCGGATAAAAGGTCGGAAAGGGTCCCAAAAGATAACTTTCAGGATTAGGTAAATTACCTCGAGTTTTGAGTAACGTCATTTGGACTGACTAAGGCCCCAGAAGTATTATGGGCTTGATGAGTAAGTGTGTTTAGACTTCTCCGAAACCTATTCGTAATAGTGTCCTTAGACGATCTTAGGGTTACTCTTGCTCAAAGTCAGAGCATGTTGTTCATTACGTGCAGACCTATAATTCTTAAGATCGAAATGGAAGCCCGAGTTTTTCCAAATCAAACGGTATAGTGCTTTAAGGTTAGAATTAAGGAGGTTGAGCTACAGAGAATTGCCCAAGGGCTAGAAAACACATAGAAGTCGGTGATTTCTTGGACTTAGCAAGTTATTATTGGAATTTTGTGAAGGGTTTTTTCCCACGTTTTGTGCCACTAATAAAATGGCCAAGGAAACAGCCAGACTCCAGAGGACTGATAATTATAGGTCTTAGTTTCCAGAAGATGAGTAATAAGTGAAGTTTCAACATCAAGTGTAACATTTCTAAAGGGACCGGATAGCCATATCACGCGTTATGATGATTCAAGCATTGAGTTAAGTTATGGATTGATACAGCGTGGTGAGATTATAGCTCATGCCTCAGGATAATTTGTAAGTACAAAAGTTAATCATTCGACCAATACTCTTAAGTTAGTTATAGTTATGTGTACAGGAAAGGATATATTGCGATGGCATCGATATTAATTATATAAGTACTCTATGAGATTTTAACGCACCCTTAAGAAAAGATGGTTAAGTTACAACAAGGTCAATAAATAGAATAATGGAAAGACTTCGATGATTGTGAAAGTCAATGGAAGCAAAGAAAGTCACTAATGTTCGATTAGAGTAACTCAGTTTATGTTAAGATAAAGAGGAAATGTTGAGGACTTGTGAGTTTAACTTGATTACAAGATATCGAAAATTGATTAGTAAACTTAGATTATGGCATCTATCTGGGGCATAGCCTTATTAAGTCAAGGAAAAAAAAGAGTTTGTTGAATTTGATGTCAGCTCATTATAGGATTACGGATCCTCAAGGGAGGAGCTATCTTTAGACATCCTCGGTGGAATTATACTAAACGGTATTATCCAACGTGATCAGATTGACATCGATGAAAGGAAAAGCTTATTTCCTCGTTATGCTAGGCGGTTGAACAAAGGACATACATTAATACTACTAAGAAGGGAATAAGGAAAGACATGCCAAACTTCACCCAGGCAACGAAAGTTAGATATTAAGTTGATAAGTTATAGTAAGTCATCGAGATTCAAACCATCGATATAGATGACCATGTTTACCGCGAAAGTTTACATGATTATGGAAAATTACCAAGTAGGCCACGGATTAGCCTATTCCCACTGATGCATCGGGACTAGTTGTACAACAGGGGACTATGTAAATCCTATGTCGGGCGGGGATAGTATGATGTGTCCATTGCTCATGCAATCGTCATTCAGATAAGGGAAGCGTAGATTATAGCTCACTCTAGAGGATTTCAGTACTCTAGATAAGTTTGCTTAAGCCGAGCATACCATGAGATACTTAAGGATACGGATACAAGTTTGCGTAATGTATTTCAAAGTAACCGATACGACCCCCTAACGTTTTAATGAGATCATTATTTGGTATTCGGATGAATCTATACGTGGCTTGGACCCCGGTTATTTATTATTAATAGCAAGCAATGTAAGGATCTAGGATTCCCAAAACGGACAAGAGTTCCCTACCTATGTCGACTATGTACTCGTGAGTACCATCTCGGAAAGAGCCTTAATGAAATTCGGTAGAAGAAGACAAGCTTAGCCTTTGATATATTGAGCCTTCCTGATTATAGGCAATGCCAAAGATTTAAAGCCCTAAAGTCGGTGCCCAAGATTTATATGTCAAACTAGTAAATTCTTTAGTGTAATTATGCCGTTAATGATAATTGATTCTGGATAGCGGCTATGTGCTAAATATCGTACGAGAAAACTTCAAGCGCTATGCTTGATAGCCAACTCCAAAGATTTAGATTAAAAACTAGAAAGTAAAGTTGAAGTCCTATAAAGAAGTCGAAGAGTAATGCATAAGCAGTCAAGATTTACGGGAATATGGTACAACAGTTGGACTATGTAAGGTTATTGAAGAGAAAATTTCGTGTTATTCGTAGAGTCTGCGAATGGCCTACAGGTTACCGCGTGGCATGAAACACTCCAAGGGTTGTAAGATCTCTAATAAATCAACGAGGGACATAGGTGATTTATAAGTCTTGTCTAAAGGTTAAGAGGTAAGATGAAGTGAACGATACATCTTGAAGGAATCGCTTATAAAACAAGAAGGAGTTGAGTTATGACTAAGTGTTCTAATATGCAAGATATAAGAGAAACAGGATAACCAAAAGAAATTAAAGAAGGTGAGTTCACTGAAAGTTAACATTAACATCCCCTATAAGGTTTCTGATAAGGATTTGAGTTAAGTCGACATTCGAGGACGAATGTTCCTAAGGGGGGATGATGTTACACCTCGAAAAAAAATTCCGCGTCATGTGCCTTGTGAGTAAACTAACGTAAGCTCGAAAAGGTCATGGAACCCTTATAAGGTTAATGAATACTCTTACCAAGTGTTAAGCAAGCGTCTAAAGGTTCCGAGATCAAGCAAATCGAAGAAAATAAGTTTGTCAAAAATTTGGAAAAAAGTTGACAGAATTTTTGGTCAAATTTGGAGGGGTATATCTCCTAGTATATTGGGAGTTTTAAGGTGTTTCAAAAGCCTAAAATGAAGTTCTTCGAGTCTAGTTTTCAACGCAACAAACCGTTCCTCGATACGATATCGGAGTAGAGAATTATAGACGTTACAAGTTAGACAGGCAAAAAGCAAAACGCGCGCTAAGTAGCCGCACCCCCGAAAAGATAACCGCTACGATACAAGCTAACGGTCTGACCGACTTTACCCACCTATAAAAGGGTCAAGACCCCATTTTCTACACACCAAAGCATGATCCTAAAGCCCAAAGACACATATAGGGAGCAAATATGTCATAAAAAAGTGAGGTTTGAAATGATTTTTTGCTCTAATCAAGGCCTCTAGCTTGATAGTTACGGTTATAGAATTGTTTTCCGGTGGATTTTGGGCTTGGATTCACGGTAGATATTGAAGATATTGTTGTTTTAACAAGAATAAGGTATGAATCTCTCCTTATTAATGTTACTTTTGGTTTATTCGCGAAGATAGTGTGATTAAAGGGTCGTATAATAAAGTTGTGGGTTGAGAAATTGGATGATAAACATTTTTTGGGATGTTTTATGGCATATTTTGATGTTAAACATGATGTTATTATTGTTGTTGTTGTTGTTGGTTATTGGTATTGTGATTTCGGGCTAGAGATATAAACAGGGGAGATCTTTGCACGAATTTCGGCAGACTTTAATGGATTTACTTTGAAGGCTTGAGGAAGCATATGATAATAAGCCTAATAATAGTATGAATGATTTTATATGTAGACTACAAGAGTACGATTGATCTTATGTAGATTGCAAGACAAGAAGTAAGTTGGAAAGTCAAGAAGTAAGCTTTCAGGTATGTTAAGGCTTTCCCTTTCTTTCTTTTTGGCATGATCCTTTGATATCAGTGAAAAATGAATACTCGAGTCTCCATATTACTCTACTCTTAGAAGTATTAGGAGTATACCCGTTCTTGATGATCCTGTACCCCTTTGTTATGATTGTTCCATCTGTTCATGGGTCCTGTGTTTGTATTATGATAATGTTAGTCCACATTTATGCATTGCATGCATTTACATATATGCATATTGACCCGTGACCAGAAGGCATTATATACGCGTATATTATATATATATATATGTTACACCCCGAAAAAAAAATCGTAATTATCAAGCTGGAGACTGGCAGTAGGGTCAAAAGGAAAAAGTAAAGTTACGCAAGGATTAAGGAGAGTTAAGAACACGAGCTCTAAAGGGAAAGTTAGCGGGGGATGATACAAAAATTTTGGTTCAAATGGAAGGAATAATATGTTTAGTATATTAAGAGTTTTGAAGTAAAAAGCCAAAGTCAAGTAAAATTCAAAGTCCTAGTTTCAGCCCAGGAATAAACGGCTCCTCAATCGGACATCGGGGTAAGGAGATATGGACGAAACAAGCTGGTACGGCGGACCGGTGGTGTCTACGCGAATGCGCCGGGGAGTGGCGCGAACGCGCAAGGCTAAGGGGAAAACAGCGCGAACGCGCGCCACGTGAGCCGAACGAGCTAAACAAAAGTTTGAGGACCAGGTTGGGATGAAGGCCATACTATAAGAAGGTAATAACAACCTATACGTGACATTTTGGAGACTATACAGAGTGCGTTGGTTCGTATGGTGACTTACTAAAAGTTCTCATTATTG
>NW_026715928.1:0-18645 GCF_029784015.1 Lycium ferocissimum
AGTTTTGGTGGAACGGCGTTCGTTAGCCGGCGTCTCTTGGTTTGGCAAACAAGCTGGCCCCTTGATTCGGGTAAAGGGGTGAATACCTCATAGGTTTCTTTTGGGGTGCCTCTGGATTTCTTTGGGGAAGGCTGGTTTTGGAAAGTACGGTTTTTGTGGAGCTAGGTTATTGAGTGCGGCATTTTCGATAATTTGGTCGTGGAGTGCGGTTGTTAGGTGCTGGTATTTGATAATTTGGTTGTGGAGCTTGGTAGCCAGGTTGTGCGTAGCACACAGACATTAGGCTATAGTAGGGTGAGGTGGTTATATAGTTGGTTGGTGGAGGTGATTGGTAGTTATCTGAATTTTTGTGTGTCATCTCTTTTTCTCGGCTTTTCAGGCTAGTAGTTCTAGAAACATATGCTATATCTTCTCTTTCATTTTTGCCACCTGCAGCGCCAGACGTACCTGTTCTGTTTAGTACACTAACAATCCTATCATTCTTGTGGCTATCTTCGATATCTTCCCCAACAGCGACTAAATCTGCAAAGGAACTCCCTTTCATAGTTATCATTTTGTCAAAGTAATTAGCTTCTTGGTACCGTATGAATGCGGCTACCAACTCAGCTTCAGTCATAGGCGGTTGCACATGCACCGCTTCATCTCTCCAGCGACTGGCATATTCTCTGTAGGTTTCATTCGATTTCAGACGAATTTTCTCCAATGAGAAGCGATCAGGCACATTTTCCACATTGAAGCAGAATCTTCCCATGAATGAGCTTTCCATTTCTTCCCATGTTTTCCATCAGCTAATGTCTTGAGAGATAAACCATTCCATAGTTGTTCTGACGACTTCGACTAAACAACATAAAGACAGCTTCGTTTCCGCCATTTCTAACCAACTGGTCGCAGTAAGCCCTCAAGTGGGCTCTAGGATTGCCCAACCCATTAAAGTGATCAAATTTGGAAATTTTGAAGCCTTCTGGTAGACCCAGGTCTTGATGTATGCACAAATCAGAGTATCTCAGCCCTTCTTTCTTTTTAGAGCCGTGTTCTAGTTCAGCGATTTTCTTACCCATCTCTTTCTCGATCTCTTCTATTCTTGCTTCAAAGAACATTTTCATGTTCTCCAGTTCTGGCGAAGAGTCGATATGGGTGACATGGTCTTGAAAAGTGACATTTGGTTATACGGGATGGATCACAGGAACTCCTATTGCCCGAGGGGCAATGTAGGCATTTGCGTTTATAGAGTGAGCTGGTGTTTGAAAAATTGGGGTTTGGTGGGAGGAATTCCCCAAATGGGTGTTGTCTCGGCGCATTGGAGTTTGAAAAGTAGCCCCAGTCTGGGTTTGAGGAATATTGTTTGAGAATATGGTCGGGGAATTGGGTAAGTCGAGATTTGGGGAAAGTGGGTGGAGGTTTCTAGCCTCGGCATTAGTAGCATTTTTCTTTTCGGTCTCGGGAGGTGCTTCTTTTCTAGCACGCAATTGTCACGTCGGTGGCTAACGGTCTCTTCCAAAGCATTCCAACTATGTCGAGTTTGTTCCCCTCGATTGTCATTCGGCAGTTATGTACCCTCGGTCCTTGATTGTTCGGTGGCGGAGTTTTAGGCATGTTTCTTGGGGTTTAAGGATGCGACGTGCTTTTGATCTAATGCTTGGTGCCGGTGAATCGCCACCCCTGTCTATAAGAGAAAACAACTCAAAGCTCCCAAGTTAGCTTTAGATTTAAGCATAAAACACAAGATATCACGTTGTTTGCAATTTATAGCACATAGATTCATACATTTTATTTTGACTCTTGAGTAAGTTGCGGATTCACATTCCAAGGGTATTTTGGTCTTTTTGTATTTTTGGGAATATTGATTTTTCGGTAAGTGGTCTTTATTGTTGATTTGCTTCTATCCATCTTTGTACTAAGGGGAATTTAGATTTTTATTATAAGAGGACCGAGTCTTAAATAGACTGCCTATGTTTCCCGCATGGAAATCGAGTCCGTACGTGTAGTTCGAGGCATTACAAAAAGATTTTTCCTATGCTACCCGAAACTTAGTTTTTCTACCCTAATTAGGCCTTATGTAGGCTTCCCACATATCCCCAATGGGATATCAGGTCGGCGTGGTTCCGTTTACATAAAAAGGGAAAGGGATACTCTATCTTATCGAAAGCAGTAAAGGGATACTTATGTTTTTCTACCCAACCATACTAAGAAGGTTTTCATTGTCTTCTTCATCTCCATCTTTTATCCTTGTCTTCCAGCGACAATCCAGACATGGCCTTCATTCACGAGGCGTTCCTCTTCAAGGTTAAAATTCACACATTCTTCAATGTCGTGGCCAGGGCGGCCATGATGATACACACAAACCCTTTCTTGTGGAGATCCTGGGTGACCCTGATAGGTTTGTGGCACTGCTCTTATCTTTTTCATGCTACATAATAGAGAGTGGATCTTGGTGAATGACTCTTCGAATTTTGAAAAGTCGCTTCCCCAGAACCTAACCTTTGATATCCTTTCTGGATGATTTCTTCCTTGGTCATAAGTCAGGAGAGAGTGGGGCCCCCACAGTTGGCTAATTCTCCCTTGTTCAATCTATTGGATAAGCTTCTTTTCCAGCGCTCCACACTCATTGGCTGTATGACCTGACTGACTTCGGTGGTAGAGGCACTTTCTATAGACCATAGAAGGAGCGCATGATGGCAACAGATTTGGGCTTTGTGCATATACTCCAAATCTCCCCAAAGTCTCCAAGAGTTCTTGTTTAGACAACTCTACTGGTGTACCCCAATTGTACGATCTTGTGCCTTTAAGAGCAATTGTGCACGAAACAGGAGGCTCTTCGAGATGAGATTCGCGCAGGTTTCCATAGACTTTTAGATTGGGGATAAGTAGTTCGTCGTCTCTATATGGCATAGGGTCAAGCCCTTCTTGTTGACTGAGTAGGACATAACTCCCAAGTGGTGCTTCAGGTGCCTTTCCCCGTTTTACCCGATTGGCAGGGTGTTGCTTTGTTAGTTCCTCAGCATAAGCTAGGAGAGTTTCTGCTTCTTTCATTTTCTCATTGGCTGCCTCAGTGGTTTGGACCGCTTCTTTCATTCTAGCAGTGGCCAGGGCCATTCTATCATCCCATTTTCAATTTTTCTCACTTGTCGCTTTCATGTTCTCATCGTCACTGACTAGGTTGATGTAAGGAGAAGTCGCACTCATGCTGTCTGGAGTCTCTATTTCCTATTAGCAAATCAATCTTTTAAAAGCGAAGCTAAATTTGGTTTTAAGGGTTATTTTCTTGGTTTTTCTTTTGGGTAGTAATTGGAATGTGGACCAATCAAGAGTTTCAACAACATATATGATTTTCACGCAAAGCAGTTATATCAAACAAGCATTTAGACAATATATAATTCGCTTTCCTATACCTCGTTGCTCCGAGGCTACTAGCGTATGAAGCAGAATTGTGCCATATGTAAAACAAATGTATTGTTCCCCAAAAAATAAAAATCCCAATGCTTTTATTAGTAATATTTTCCCAAGTGGGATTACAAGGCCTTTAAAGAAAATGCAATAACCAGAAAAAGTCCACTCCATGGATAGAAATCTGCTTTCTATCATCTCGTGCCTTGTTAGCCCTTCGAAGGGCGGTCTGAATGGCTACATGGGATAGTATCAATGTTGTCCCAATCCATTGACCCCTCTGATCGTTAGTCAATGACGTCCCTATATCTATGGATCCTTTAACAAAAGTGTCAAGCAATTCTAAGCTCTTCAATGAGGCGTCCACCGCGTTTGTCAAACTCCTAATTATATCTTTGTCATACTCCATTTTTTCTTGATGATCCATTTCTCTTCCTTCCATTAGTCGTTTCATTCTTCTAACCTGGATTTCATTCGCTGCTTCCCTATCCCCTGGGAATTTGTACAGATACGACCGTGGAGTAGCAGTACCAGCTAGTTCAGCCTTAAGCCACTTGTAGTAGTTTTCATCACAACTTGGATTGTTTGGATCTTCACCCAACTTATCTTCCTTTATCACATTCTTCCAATCTTTCTGAGCATCTTTTATACCTTCGATGCGACCTTCTTCATAATCTCATACAAACTCTCTCATATAACCCACATTTGGAATAATCTGTCTCATACCAAACTGTCTAAGAACTCTCAATGGTGCGTAGGGTCTGATTCCCCAAATGCCCATAAGCGGTAGATATGGACGCTTATGGCTCTTACTATGTGATATTGGAATGAAAATCGGTACCCTCCACGATATGTTCTTCTCTCAGTCTGGAAAAGATGTGTGCACATCCTCTTTTATCTTGAACCCCACAAGGCATTGCAACGACTCCCAAGTCATCCTCTCTCAGGGCCGGATCTCGGCGGGTAGATAGACCGCTCTTATCTAAATGCTTAAGTATCCACTATTGGACTAAGAGGTTGCAACCCTGGAAATAATAATAATGGTTGCGACACTCTCCCAAAGCTCGATATATATCTGATAGGATAATAGGGATGATGTAAAAATATTTGGTAAGCCCAGTCATTGTAACTTCCCTAAGGACAGCATGGGCAACAAAGAAAAGTTGGGTGACAATAGCTAGGGAGGCATTTAATGGGAATACCATGGTTCCCAGTAGACAGGTGATAAAGGCTAGTATTTGGTTAGCTGCCCAGGACTAGAGAGAGGAAAACTCAAGGATGTGGTTTCGTACCCCTGTTTGGATGAATACCTCCCATATAACTCTCTAAAGGCTGTAGTGGTCCTGTGCCAAATCGGCTTTGTTGACAGCAAACATGTCTTTGATTTCTTTTGGGGTAGGTTTGTGAGGAATAAGGATATTTTGCGCTAATTTCTTTTTGGATCTGCTGGCACTTCCTACGCTTTCCAAGAAAACTCTAATCTCTTCTAAAGTAGGAGTCATCTCTATCGCTCCAAATCTGAACACCATTCTGTCGTTGTCCCAACAACCAGTAATAATCTCTAGTAGACTCGGATCCCCAGTCATATCCATCAACGAAGGCAAATGCCCTATACAACCCTTTATCTCTTTCTTCTGATCATTAGTCAAACTTTCCCACCATATCACTAAACCTGGTGGTGGACCCACAACCATATCAAAATGCACATCAGGAGACATCTACAAGATAGAACACTGTTAGTTCCCTGCCTCCAGGAACAGTAATTTATTTCACACATGGCACAATAATGCTTTCAAATAGCAAATAGTGGGATACAGTGTCTTCAGGTTTTTACACCATCTGAACACAGTAAGGTGTCTTTCCTGTCCAATTCAGGTTCTAAGATACCCAAACTGGTTTATGGTCAGCATGCGCTATATCAGCGGGATTTGATTTCGCTCTACGCTAATTATTCTAAAGTGATTTTCAAACGAATGACACAAGCTGGGGGTGGGTTCTCTAAGGCTGTGGGATGACCGCATGCCCACTCGACCTTAGAGACCTCTAAAGAATATAACAAAAGATTTTTTAGTGAAGGATGACTGCGGCTCATCCCGCATCGTCAACCTTTAGAAAAAATGTAAAATAAATGCAAGGAGTGGCGGAGTATGCATGCATAAATGACAGCTATATTTCGCGAAACTTTAAACGCATAGACAATCTATATCACTTAAAAAATTTATATCATACAAACACACAAATTATTGGAACTTTTATGGTTAGAACCTAAAATGGTCCCCAGTGGAGTCGCCATCTGTAGCGGTTCTATTTTTTCCGATTCGTATTTGCACTTGCCTCATTTAAAAAGGAAAGTGCCCTGGGAAAGTGCGGTTGTCAATCGAACTAGGAAAAAGGAAAAATATACTTCTATGTGGATGGTGCTCTAAATTGACTTATTTTAGAGTCGCCACCTAATTTTTAGAAAATTAGGAAAATCACTTCGGAAAGGGTTAATTCAAAACGGTTAAATTTTAAAAGAATCCTAATCTAACCAAAGTATGGGTAAGGGTTCTGGTGATCCCCCAGGGAAGGTATTAGGCACCCCGGTATTAAGGATCCGTAAAATACGGTTGACCTACGGGTTCTAATAGTATGCCTTTGTAAATATAAATTGATTGTGATAAAAACAGTTTTTGTTTCATATTTCCGCAAATAGAAATTAGTCATTTATGCAAAATATACCATATTTCAAGAATCAAAAGTGGTAAAATTTTACCCAAAATTGGGCGTTTATGGTGTCAGACTAGAACATTTAGGCTAATACCCGAAGGCTCTTACCCTAAGTAGGACTCTACGTAAGTCCATAAAAAAAAAAAGTTTTGAAAAATATTTTAGAGTATAGGAAAATAGTTTTTAAGAAAATAATTTAGGTATACTATTATAGTCCATATAATGTTCTACATATATATATAGTCCATGTTTTGTTCTATTTTTTGCCAAGTTTTAATCAAATTTTATTTTTTAGCCTAAGTCTAAATAATCATAATTTGTCTCACAAGTTTTGTCCAAATCAGTCCACACGTCCACGTCCATAGGTTTTTGTAAATGTTCAAATCAGTCCCACATTTTACCAAGTCGGCAGTTTTGGTCCTTTAATCAAATCAGTCCCAATTTGTATTAAAGTCTCAAAATTAGTCTTGATTTTTGTAGTAAACTAATTTTGGCGGCTTTAAAATACGACAATCTTATAAGGATTCTAATTGACATAACGCAAATAATAATTTAAAGTGTGTAATTAAAGGAGATAGAGAATTTGGGCCGACCCAGCCCAAAAAGAAAATGTTTATGCAATCGGGTTCATCTTGATTCCAACATATGCTCCATTTCGCTCCAAGTTGGGTTAACTCGATCTAGATACGTTAGCGAGCCCCATTAGGGCCCACCAACGGGTTTTGGATGGACAGAGAGGTAAAGGACATACATGACATTAGTATACGTTTACAAATTAACTAATTATAAAATTAAAAGCTATAATGATTATTACAATGCCAAGAATGAATTACATCAGATTTGGGCCAAGCCCACTTAACACTTTGTAACGGCAGAATAACGAAAATAGCCCAAATATGCAATAAGCCCATAAATAACCACAACAATAAACCACACATGGATGATAGGCCCAAATAACAAGCCCAGACTAAAAATTTCCTTAGTATAGAAGGTAATATACACGAATACCACAGATATACCACTGAATTTTATCTCAAATTTTTCTAAGTGTTGAACCATGATATACATGATATACTAGGTGATATGCTTGTATATATAGAGAAAAATTCTTTAAAGGGACATACCCCCTATATACACTGGATATACACTATATTCTCCTCCCCCAAATACCACAATCTTCCCAGCAAATGCCAAAGGATTTTTCAAAGTTTATACTATTCAAGATTCAACTAACAATTAAGGCAGATACACAATTAAGGTCACAATTTCTAGAACAAATTTAAGTAAGAGCATCAAGGGCAGTCCAGCCAACACAAGGAGGGGGGGTGGGGGGACGAGCAATTTCAAACCAAACATAAGTTACACATGAACCAACTTCAAACACTAATGCAAAGAGTGCTCTTTACAGTCAAAACATGATCAATTAGACTAGAGTAGGACAACATCAATCCAGTTTTTGGAAGAATTTCTCTTCTCCACTTTTTATATAAAGAAACTTGTAATCACAGGTTCTTACTAGTCTCACTTAAACAATTACCAAACCACCAGCAAAGTTTACAAACTAAATTCAATTATCAACACATCTTGTAAAAATTCAGGGATACCAAGGATTCAACAATGGTGCACACAAAGTCTCTAGGCACAGATCAGGCTAAGTTAAAACAAACCAAAGTGACCAGTTTTGCAAGGCATACACCGATATTGAAAAAACCAAAGTAGATAAAAAGTTGAACTTTCACAGAATTCCCTAAACATTATATGTTATGCCAAGCACATTTTTGTCCAGAACCAGTTTAATAACCAAGCCTTAATCACTATCAAGGGAACTTCATCTAAATATAGGGTCAAGGACAAGCAATCAGGTGAACCAAAGCACACAAACTTTCACAAGAGGTTTAAAGCTACTTTTATAGTTTTAGCATTCTATTAATTAAGCCAGCTTAGTAATCAATGGTAGGCAGAAATAAAACTCATAGTTCCAACTTCAATAGCCCATTCAGGTTTGCATTACAAAACTTAACAAGAATCATAAAGATCAGCCTTGGCACAGGAGAATTTCACTCAGTTTCCATTTTTTAGACTTGAGAAAATAAGCAGACTTGCAAGGCATAATACAATCTCTAATCTTTAAGTCAACAGGTTTGTTTTCTTACAATTTTAGTCAATTTATTCTTGTTTAGCACATAGCAAACTCAGTTTTCCTCTAAGGCATCCAAATGGTTTCAAGACAGTGCCAAATTTCAAGATAGAAAATAGCAACCATTTACCACTTCAAGGTCAAAAGAGGTTATTTAAACCCTCTACATGACTTAGATGATCCAAAACATAAATAGGTGTCAAACAAAAAGGGCATTTCTAATCTTTTGTTATTTCAAATCTTGAGACTTCAACTAGGCACACATAAGCATTTAAGAACTGATTAGGCTTCATTTTAACAGAACAGTCTCCATTTTAACTCCCATATAAACAATTTGTAATCTCAAGGTCCTATAGGCTATATATTAACTCACTTCAACCCGATTAAAACACTCAGCCAATTTTAGTGAATCATGAGACTCATTTAATTCCTTCTTTCAAAACAATAATGACACTCAAGCAATTTCCAGAATTTCAAATTACAAATCAATTTCCAAACATAGCCTAAGGCCATCTCCACAAAGAACTGTAAGTTCATTAGCCATAAACTAAGTTGTAAAGGACTTAGGACTAATTTTTTGTATCCTATTTTTAGTAATTTAGAAAGTAGGGGGATGACAAGACATGATTATTAGATTGAAAGTAAACTCAAAGTTCCCAGTGTTATAGGGTACAGCTTTACCATGGTCCCCTTAGGTCTCTATAGCTTAGTTTAGATTCATTCAGAGGTCATAAAGACTTAGCTTATCACAAAATTGCCTTAACATACAAACAGTCCTACAAAGACCATTAAGAGAGAGCCTTAAGCTACCATCCCCAACTCTTTACTTCAGGATTTGAACAAACAGATACAATCACAAATACAAGAATCAGAAATGGAGTTCAACTAATGATGTAAATCAAATCAGAACCAGAAAATCCACAAGAGTATGAGGGAATATAAGACTATCTTTTAGGAATAAACATGAGGCAAGTAGGGCCATAGTAAGTCACAAGTGATGGAAAGTTCACATTGAAAAGTATTATAAGTTCTAAAGGAGGTTCATGCCACTGCCCTAGGTCACAAAGTGATATACTCAAGAGTATTACAGTCAACGGGATAGCATATGCAAGTTGCAAGATCAGTCATACGAAAATAAGTAAGGAAAGTCATGAACCATCTCTATGTTTCAGTCTCCAGAATCCATTTTGGGGTTAAATTCTAGTTTTTATTTATTGTATGAGAGTTAACATGGTTTGGCAAACAAAAAGGATATTTAGAACTTATCTGGGCAAGGCAATCTCATCAGAATATATCAGCAATGACTCAAGTGGAGGGTAGATACACACACGACCAAAAAAGATTCAAATCATTCTAATGAACTAGTTAGACAAATTATGGACCTATCCAGTTCTCACTTTTAGACAAATTCTTCTATTTTTAGAGTCTCCAATTCACATTTAACCATTCTAGTGTTCCTCAAACAAGTATACAAAATCATTTCCAACTTTTAGATGTCTAGCTATGTTAAAGAATGGAAAATGCATATCAAATAAGGCAAATAGCTATAAAGGTAAGCAAGGAATCCCTTTCTAGTAGTCTTAACATGTCATTCAAGTCAAGTAAAGGAGAATCAGGGATTTAAGAAGTCATCCTTTAAGATTTGGAAAGAAAATAATCCCAAAGAGATGAAAACAAATTCTAACATCCATAATATCAAACAAGCAGAAGTTTTTTGTCTTTCAAGTTCAAATATATATGAATAAAGACATAAGCATCATATTCTGAGGTTTTAGAGTTATTTTCTCCATTTAAGTAGTCCTAGGAGATCATGGAAATTAACACAGAAGGCAGATTCAACAAAAAAAGAAACACAGGTGTACATGAAAAAGTCATTCTTCCAAAAGGGAACAAAGCCTTAATTCCATTCTTTTTGAAGCCAGTTCTTATTTGATGATCACTTAACCATTTCAGAAATTTTCATATCACTTCATGTTTACCATTTGGACTCAAACTTAACTACTGATTAATGAACACAAGAAACAAGCTTACTTTAAGACTTTAAGCGCTTTTTAGATGATAATCAAATGACCATCATTCATAAAAACTAACCAGGTATCCACCCCTTATTAAGGACCATCCAACAACTAGAAGGTAAATTAAGTAACCATAATAGGACCAATGAGTATTCAAAAACTATAGAAACAATAACTAAATATCTCAGAAAAATGAAAAAATTCCCTTCCAGCCTTTTAAGACTAACAAATGAGGCAGCAAATAAGATCAAAAGGTGTAACGACCCTTCCAGTCATTATGGGAAATTAGGACTCCTTTGGGAATTTTGAGGCCGTAGGTGCATTCGTAGGGCGTCTTTTTATTTGTGTGCATGTTTTGTGTTGTATTTTTGAGGCCTTGGATGAAATGTGGGGTTCTATGGGGGAAAACTGGACAAAATCGAGCTCATTGGCCAAAATGTACCGCTGTGGTGATGGAAGTACCGCTGCGGCGACACCGCTATGGAGGTACGTGGACCGCTGCCAGCAGCTATCCATTTCCTTGGTGGCCGCTGTAGCGAGCAATGTACCGCTATGGCGGCACCGCTATAAAGGTGGATGGACCCCATAGCGGTCACTGAGGTTTCGTGGTTGGCCGCTATAGCGGTCACTTGACCGCTATAACGGTATCGCTGCAGCAGCGTGATGACTGCTATAGCGGCCGACATAAAACAGTAGCCGAATTTTATATACTCAGTTTTATTTTCTCTTTTCACAAAGCACCAACACACTTCCGGACAAGCACCTGAGAGAATTTTCAAGCTAGGGCAAGATAACCTTAAGAGGTAAGTTCCATTGCTTTTCATTCTATCATTCCCTTCTCATTCATTATTGTAATCATCTTCATGGGTCTTTAATGGTGAAAATGAAGTAGAAACCCTAGAATGTCAATAGACCTTTTAAACTTGGTGGGTTATGGTTATTATCGCTTGGTTATCATCTGAATGCATTTGTTAGTTGCTCTCGATCATAAATTATCATCATTGGAGAATGTCTATAAAAATAGTAGCTTTCCATGATATGGGAATATTGATAGAAGATTGTTATAAAAATGGTAGCTTTATCATCAAAATATATTGGTTGTTTGCAGTGGATGTATTTTGATGAGAAGCTAATATAATCTTCTTGATGGTATTGTGATATGAAATGAGGAGTTGAGTATTGATATTGAAAGGTGGAGGGTATTATATGTGACCTAGATTATGGGCTCGTGGTCCGAGGTTAGTTCCGAAAATGAGAGGTACTTTGATTATGTCTCGCATTTGACGTTCGTTCTGGAGCGGAGGTTTATGCTCGGGTCCTAGGAGTGAATCCGAAACAGTGGTACATGGACACCATGGGTCCCCACTGTCATGACTGCGAGCTAAGACCTAGCATGTATGAAGGATGAGTTATTTGGTAAATTTATTTCTGTTGTGGCTTACGTGATTGTGATGCTTGACATCTTGGTGATTTGATTGTGAATGCCCTCGGTTGACTTGATGTGATTTATTTCTATTCATGTCTGTTGGCTGGCTTGTTTCATTCTATTGATTTTATGAAACATACATGATACTAATCTTAGTCGGCCTATGATATCTACCGGTACATAGTGTTTGCATTGATACTACCTTGCTGCATTTTTTCGAGTGCAGATTGCGATACAAAGATCGCTGTTCGTCCTTACATCTAGCGTGGAGGATATTTGTTGAAAGATTTTGGACTTCGGTTGTCGAAGATCTTCTTGCTATGATGTCTTTTCATACTCTAGACATTATGGATTACTTATTTGTTAGACTTTAGATTTTTAGACATGTTTTTAGCTTAGAGTCCTGTACGATGACTTTTGAATTTTGAGAATTGTAATAGTTAGAACTTCAGCACTTATTTCAGCATTTATGGCATGATTTACTTTGTTCTTTTGATGTTAAATGAGTAATAATTGTTTAGCTTGGTTAATATAAAACCAGATTGAATGGATAGGTGGCTTGTATGTTGGTTCGCCCTCTAGCATTTAGATGGGTGCCTCCATAGCGGGTCGAGGTTGTCGAGTTCGTATCGAGCTTTAGGTTCATTGATCTCGGGGACATGTCTCACGTAATCTTGTCCGAGATGCCGTACTTATCTTTGAGAGGGGGGCCTATGACGAGGGAAAACTCTCTTTTCTTTCTTCTTTCGTGCTACTTCATTCCAATTGGTATCTACCGATTACGACTATCCTTTATTCTCGTAGATGGCGAGAACATCCGTGGCCGGCTAGAGGTGGGGGTGGCCGGCTTGCGGGGAGTATGGTTAGATAGGGCGGTGGTTCCTAAGAGGTATTGCCTCGGACTCGGCCCGATGGAGTGGGGGGACTCGGTAGGTTAGTCGGGCCGGAGCTATACCCCGGGTCCATCCGTTTGCACTAGATCGAGCGCGGGCTTTAAGGATCGCACACCGGTGTCCCCTCGTTTGGATGAGGTTCCGGGTTTTGAGGCTTTCTCGAGCCGAGGGGTGGTGCCATGATCTGTTTAGGTTCACTAAAAGAAGGCGGTTCCTCGGCGAGTTGGAGGACGACATCGCTTATCATCGGCATGAAAGGCTCCATGATATGGGGACCGTGGATAAGTACATGGTAAATTTTGTGACCTTCCCGTTCTTGGATGATGACAAGCTTTGGTGGAGGGCTTATATGGAGTATAGGCGGGTCTCCTCGGTTTTGTTTAGTTTTTACGCCTTTCTAGGACAAATACGTCCTGCGTACTCTGAGGGACCGAAGGAAGGATGAGTTCGCTAATATTAGCCAGGGGGACTTGTCGGTTGCTGTGTATGAGTCCCGTTTTCACTCCCTTTCCCGTTATGCTTTTCAGTTACTACCCATTGAGGGGGAGAGGATACGGCGGTTTTGTGAATATATTTGATCAAGTTGCCACCGGGGCTTTTTCGGGGAGATGTGCCTACCTATTTTGCTAAATGTGATATCAAAGAAGGTTGACACCCGTGATTTATGTATCTACTCTTTCTCGAGGTGTCGAGGAGTATATTCGGGGCGTGATAGATCGCGGTGGGGCCTCTCGGGGATAAATTATCCCGGTCGCATGGAGGTGCGATTTCTTTCATGGGGTACGGACCGTTGGGCGAGATAGGGCATTGATGATCTTAGACATGGTAGACTTCGATGTTATTTGCACTAGATCGAGGGGGTAAGGATATGAGTTGGTTGTCCCCACACTATGCTATTCTTGATTGCTATGCTAAGACTGTTCCATTAGCCATGCCTCGAGCACCTAGACTTGAGTGGAAGTATGGCTTTTGTATTATTTGACCTTAGTCTACCCCTGCCCCAAAGAGAGATATCCTTGACATCCTTTGTTCGTCTGTGTGGTGATAGATCACGTCACCCATCGTGTGCGGAAGCTAGTGGGCGGATTTGATGAGAGAAGGTAGACTTGTTTAGCTTATCCCCACACTATTCTATGATGATTGCTATGCTAAGATCTGTTCCATTAGCCATGCCTCGAGCATACTCCATCCCTTGTCCCCTCCCAAAGAGAGTAATATCCTTTGTTCGTGCTAGGAACGCGGCAGTATTGCGACTCCATGTGTTCCACGCGAGTTTGCGGATGTGTTGACTTTGCCTGGAATGCCACCAGATCGTGACATTGACTTCGGGATTGATTTAGACCCAGGGATTCGTCCTATCTCTATTCTACCTTATAGGATGGCGCCAGCAGAACTCAGGGAGCTGAAGGAGCAGTTGCAAGATCTTTGGAGTAAGGTGTTTATTCGCGCAGTGCCTCTCTGTTGGGTGCTCCTATGTTTTTTGTTAAGAAAAAAGATAGGTCTATGCGTATGTGTATTGATTACCTTCAGCTAAATAAGGTAACTGTCTGAAACAAGTATCCCATTCCCCATATTGGTGACTTGTTTGATCAGTTACAGGGAGCTTATGTGTTCTCTAAAATTGATTTAAAGTCAGGGTACCATCAGTTGAAGATTCGGGAAGAGGATGTTCCTAAAACTGCTTTTTGGACCAGGTATAGGCACTATGAGTTCTTGGTTATGTCTTTTGGGCTTACAAATGCCCCAGTTGCGTTAATGGATTTGATGAACAATGTGTTTAAGCCCTATTTAGACTCATTCGTAATGGTGTTCATTGATGATATCCTGGTGTACTCTAGGAGTAAGGAAGAGCATGAGAAACATTTGAGAATTGCTCTTGGGGTATTGCGAGAGAAGGCATTGTATGCTAAATTCTCCAAGTGTGAATTCTGGTTTTGTTCTGTGTCTTTCTTGGGGCATGTTATTTCGAAAGAGGGTATTATGGTGGATCCTCAGAAAATTCAGGCAGTTAAAGAATGGGTTAGGCCCACATCAGTGATAGAGATTCGTAGTTTTGTGGGTCTGGCTAGCTACTATTGTCGATTTGTGAAGGGTTTGACTCTATTGCTTCTCATTTGACCCGCTTGACTCAAAAAGAGGTACAATTTTAATGGTCCGATGAGTCTGAGGAGAGCTTTCAAAAGCTCAAAACATTATTGAGTACAACACCGATTCTAGCATTACCCGCGGAGGGCAAGGATTTTGTTATTCTTGTGATGCTTCACGTTCTAGTTTGGGTGTTGTTTTGATGCAAGAAAAGAAGGTGATTGCTTATACTTCTCGGCAGTTGAAGGTACATGAGAAGAACTATCCTACTCATGATCTAGAGTTGGTAGTGGTGGTGTTTGCATTGAAAATCTAGAGGCACTACTTGTATGGTGTCCATTGTGAGGTGTACACAGACCATCGCAGTTTGTAGCATGTGTTCACTCAGAAGGATCTGAACTCTAGACAACGGAGATGGATGGAATTCTTTGAAAGACTATGACATCACCATTTTGTACCACCCTGGTAAGGCAAATATGGTGGCTAATGCACTGAGCAGGAAGTCGGCTAGTATGGAAAGTCTGGCTCGTTTGATTTCTTCTGAGCGTCCGTTGGCTAAAGAGGTTCAGAGTCTGGCTAACAGTTTTATGAGACTAGATATTTCTAACACAGGCAAGGTGTTAGCTTGTGTTGAGGCTCGGTCATCATTTTTACAGCAGATTAAAGCTAAGCAGTTTGAAGATGCTGAGCTCTGTAAAATACGTGATAAGGTGTTGCGTGGTGAGGCCAAAGAGGCTGTGATTGATAAGAAGGGCGTGCTATGAATCAAAGGGCAAGTATGTGTGCCATATGTGGGCGACTTGATTAAGACCATTCTAACAGAGGCTCATAGTTCAAGGTATTCAATCCATCCTGGTGCCACTAAATGTATCGTGATTTGAGACAACATTATTGGTGGACCAGGATAAAGCGTGATATAATAGAGTTCGTTGCTCAGTGTCTGAATTGCCAACAGGTGAAGTATGAACATCAGAAACCTGGGGGTACACTGCAGAGGATGCCCATTCCTGAGTGAAAATGGGAAAGGATATCCATGGATTTCGTAGTGGGTCTTTCGAAGACGCTAGGGAAGTTTGACTCTCTTTGGGTTATTATTGACAGGTTGACTAAGTCAGCCCACTTTATTTCGGTGAAGATAACTTATGATGCGGAGAAATTGGCTAACATCTACATTCAGAAGGTGCTTAGACTCCAAGGGGTTCCTATCTCTATCGTGTCCGACAAGGGAACCACGTTCACATCTAGGTTTTGGGAGTGTTTGCATGAGGATTTGGGTATGAAATTGGAACTTAGTAGAGCCTTACACCCTCAGACTGACGAGCATTCTGACCGGACTATTCAGGTTCTTGAGGATATGCTTTGTGCGTGTGTGATAGATTTCGGTGGGCATTGGGACCAGTTCTTGCCCATAGCCGAATTTGCCTACAGTAATAGCTATCACTCGAGTATTGATATGGCCGCATTTGAGTCCTTGTATGGAAAAAAGTGTAGGTCTCCTATTGGATGGTTTGATGCAAACGAGGTGAGGCCGTGGGGTACCGATCTTCTGAGAGAGTCCTTAGAAAAGGTGAAGGTGATTAAAGCCAAGCTTCAGGCAGCGCAGAGTAGGCAGAAGAGGTATGCGGACCGCAAGATCCAAGAAGTGTTGTTGAAAGTCTTACCCATGAAGGGTGTAAGGAGGTTTGGGAAGAAGGGCAAGCTTAGCCCGAGGTACATTGGTCCGTTTGAGATTCTCAAAAGCATGGGAGAGGTGGCTTACAAGTTAGATTTACCTCCGGGTTTATCTGGCGTTCATCCGATGTTCCATGTGTCGATGTTGAATAGGTACCCTGGCGATGGTTCCTACATCATCCGTTGGGATTCAATTTTGTTAGATGAGAATTTGTCGTATAAGGAAGAGCCCGTTGCTATCTTAGACATGATGTTCGCAAGTTGAGGTCCAAGGGAAATAGCTTCTGTGAAAGTTCAGTGGAAGGAGTTACTAGGGAAACAGAATCCGATGCGTAGTAAATATCCTCAACTTCTCGCTAAGTCAGGTAACTCCTCCCTAGATCTTCATCCTTGTTCGTTCAGGGACGAACAGTGTTTTAATTGGTATTTGGTGTAACGATCCTTCCAGTCATTATGGGAAATTAGGACTCCATTGGGAATCCCGAGGCCGCGGGTGCATTCGTAGGGCATCTTTTTGTTTGTGTGCATGTTTTGTGTTGTGTTTTTGAGGCCTTGGATGAAATGTGGAGTGATATGGGGGAAAACTGGACAAAATCGAGCTCACTGCCCAAAAGGTACCGCTGTGGTGGTGGAAGACGCTGCGGCGGTACGTGGACCGCTGCCAGCGGCCATCCATTTCCTTGGTGGTCGCTGTAGCGAGCAATGTACCGCTATGGCAGCACCGCTATAGCGGTGGATGGACCGCCATAGTAGTTAATGAGGTTTCGTAGTGGGCCGCTATAGCAGTCACTTGACCGCTATAGCGGTACCGCTGCAGCGGCGTGATGACCGCTGTAGCGTTCGACATAAAACAGTAGCCGAATGTTTTATACTTAGTTTTATTTTTGCTTTTCACAAAACACCAACACACTTCCCAACAAACACCTAGAGAGAATTTTCAAGCTAGGGCATGATAACCTTGAGAGGTAAGTTCCATTACTTTTCATTTTATCATTCCCTTCTCCTTCATTATTGTAATCATCTTCATGGGTCTTTAATCGTGAAATTGAAGTAGAAACCCTAGAATGTCGATAGACCTTTTAAACTTGATGGGTTATGGTTATTATCGCTTGGTTATCATCTAAATGCATTGGTTAGTTGCTCTTGATCATAAATTGAACGTTTAGAGGCATAAACTAAGTGATTGGAGACCTAGGGTTCTATAAAAATGATATCTTTACCATAAAAACTGTTTGTAATGGGAATGTTGATTGAAGATTGTTATACAATGATGATTAATGATTATTAAGGGCTTTGATAGGTTTTTTATCACCTAGAAAATCATTCACCCCTTGGAATGGGGTAAGGGAGGGGTATTCTTGCTTGGTATTTGTGAATTGAGTATTGTTACTCATTGAGCCTTCTATTTCTAGACCATGAACGTACTGAGGCGTTATGGAAAATCAAGGTTGTAGCAGAGTGACCGGCATTGTTCCAGCTCTACTTTGAGGTAGGCTACGGTCTACTTGAGTTAGACTTTGGTTAGTTGATTGTATGTTTTGTGATATCCTTAGGAGAAAGCATGTTTAGTTTTCATGCATGATATTGTGTGGTTAAACTCCTATGTGAATGCAAATTGAGTGTTTGTGTAGGCTTCGTGCCATTATTCCTGTGCGATTGAATCTGCAGTGGATGTATTATGATGAGACGCTAATATAATCTTCTCGATGGTATTGTAATATGAAATGAGGAGTTGAGTATTGATACTGAAAGGTAAGAAACACTGTTCTATAAGAGGTATGGAAAGGCACATATGTGACCTAGATTATGGGCTCGTGGTCCGAGGTTAGTTCTGGAAACGAGAGGTACATTGATTATGTCCCACATTCGAGGTTCGTTCTGGAGCGGAGGTTTGTGCTCGGGTCCGAGGAGTGGATCCGAAACGAGTGGTACATGGACACCATGGGTCCCCTACAGGTCATGACTATTGAGCTAAGACATCAGCTAGCATGTATGAACAACGAGTGAGGTTATTTGTTACACCTCGGAAAATTTTCCGTTGGTACGCAAGCGGACGAGCTAGTGATGAGTGCGAGGAGTGCGAGTGTATAATGTTTCATGGGCAATGTAAGTAAATGAGCTAGTAATGCATGAAAATGGATGAGTACGATTAGAACGAAAAGTCTTAGAAATACGAAAAGTTGCGCATTTGAAATCTGCCCAAAGTGGTCGTAAAGTGCAAATACGGACCGTAAACTGGTATACGGTCCGTAAATCGGGAGGTCGTAAACTCGCTATGCAAAACTTCAACCTTCTTCTCGCCCACTCGAGAAATGGTTAAATACG
>NW_026715929.1:0-31062 GCF_029784015.1 Lycium ferocissimum
TCTTCCTTCTTTCCACGAAAGGGACGCCTTTTTGTTTAAACATAACTCCTTTCATTTTTTTTTATTTTGTATTTTTTGTCATTTTCTTCTCCTTATTTCTAGTATGTTTTTGAGTCCCTTTGGATATAATCTTGCGTCAAATTCAAGAGCAAAGAAAAGGCTGCAAAATTGACTACAGTTTCCTAGCGGTATAGAGCAAAGACTATTGGGCATGCACCGCATCGGCAACGGCATAGAGCCATTTGTGATCTATCCAGGAAAGTGAACTGCCCGAAAAAGCAAAGCCTTATTTCGAGGTACTAGGCGGAAGGATCACCACAACAAAAATTCGCTCTAAGAATAAGATCGGTTACACCGCATACACAAAATGATACTGGGTACAAAATAGTCAAGGTGGGCATTGAAAGATCAAGGTCTCTCGCAAGCAAAGATAGTTTCTGAGGAATTTGGTCGATCACCATCAGCCTCGTTTTTCTTGAAGTGGGATAGGCTCTAAGACAATTTCCACACAATTTAGGAAGGCCACAAACCGACCACCATTTTAAGACTAACAAATTTTTCTTTGATTGAAAACGAGGGCAAAGAAATTTCGGAAAACCATTCTTAAAAAAAAAAAAAAAAAAAAAAAAAAAAAAAAGACGAACGCCATAAAGTGAAGTTCTCAAATTTTTGTTTTTCCTTTGATATGCATATAATCATGTTATTATTGATTGTATTTTAGGGAACAAAAATCCCTACTTTTTTTTTTCTTTTCTTTCCTGTCTTCACAGGGTACGACAATCCCTGATTGCATTTTAAGGAACAAAAAACCCCTACCTTTTTTTTTTTTTTTTTTTTTTCATGCCTTCACAGGGTACGACACTCCCTGGTTGCATTTTAGGGAACTAGAACCCCTACTTCTTTTTCATGACTTCACAGGGTACGACATTCCCTGATTACGTTTTAGGGAACAAAACCCCTACTTTTATGATGCCTTCACAGGGTACGACATTCCCTGGTTGCATTTTAGGGAACAAAAACCCCTATTTCTTTTCACGTCTTCACAGTGTACGACATTCCCTGGTTGCATTTTAGGGAACAAAAATCCCTGTTTTGCTCATATTTTCATAGGTTGACTACCTTAGAATAAAGTCATATTTTTAGGTTGACTACCTCCGAATAAAGTCACATTTTCATAGGTTGACTACCTCAGAATAAAGTCATGTTTTTAAATTTCAGGTTGACTGCCTCCAAATAAAGTCATATTTTTAGGTTGACTACCTCCGAATAAAGTCACATTTTCATAGGTTGACTACCTCAGAATATAAGTCATGTTTTTAAATTTCAGGTTGACTACCTCCAAATAAGGTCATATTTTCATAGGTTGACCACCTCAGAATACAGTCACGTATTTAAATTTTAGGTTGACTACCTCCGAATAAAGTCATTTTTTTTTCAGGTTGGTCGCCTCCAAATAAAGTCATATTTTTAGGTTGACTGCCTCACAATAAAGTCATATTTTCATAGGTTGACTACCTCAGAATAAAGTCATGTTTTTAAATTTAGGTTGACTACCTCCGAATAAAGTCACATTTTCATAGGTTGACTACCTCAGAATATAAGTCATGTTTTTAAATTTCAGGTTGACTACCTCCAAATAAAGTCATATTTTCATAGGTTGACTGCCTCCAAATAAAGTCATATTTTTTAGGTTGACTGCCTCACAATAAAGTCATATTTTCATAGGTTGACTACCTCAAAATAAAGTCACGTATTTAAAATTCAGGTTGACTATCTCCAAATAAAGTCATATTTTTAGGTTGACTACCTCAGAATACAGTCACGTATTTAAAATTCAGGTTGACTACCTCCAAATAAAGTCATATTTTCAGGTTGACTACCTCAGAATACAGTCACGTATTTAAAATTCAGGTTGACTACCTCCAAATAAAGTCATATTTTCAGGTTGACTACCTCATAATATAGTCACATATTTAAATTTCAGGTTGACTACCTCCAAGTAAAGTCATATTTTCATAGGTTGACCACCTCATAATAAAGTCATGTTTTCAAAAACTCAGGTTGACTACCTCCAAATAAAGTCATATTTTTAGGTTGACTACCTCAGAATACAGTCACATATTTAAAATTTAGGTTGACTACCTCCGAATAAAGTCATATTTTCATAGGTTGGCTACCTCAGAATAAAGTCATGTTTTTAAATTTCAGGTCGACTACCTCAAAATAAAGTCATGTGTTTAAATTTCGAGTTGACTACCTCCGAATATAGTCCCAAGTGGTTTATGATTTGCTAACACTCACAAAATTTTCCTAGTGCAAACTGGAGCAGAAAAATTTTGTTCGTTTTTTGTTTGTCTTTGATGGCTTGCAGGTTCGCCCGCAAGTTCAAAATTGATATTCAAGAATGAAGTTCCATCATTGGTCGGAGAAAAGAAGAATGTTCAATCTCGAAGACAATTAGAGTCAGCTTTGACACATAAGGCGGCCCAGCATCTCAAGATACATCTTCTCAGCTTTTAATCAAGAAACAAGCATCCAAGAATATTCTACGGACTGTCATTCTGAATAGAATCAACAACTCATTACAAGTTACCAGTTCAAGCCCCAAATTCTAACTTTGAGATCATACTTTGAGATCAAGGTACCCACCGAAAGAAGGTGGAGTGATAACTGAAGATCCAAGTGAAGGTTTGAAGGAAGACTGAAGACAAGTAGAATAGATAGGATATTGTATTTCCTTTCCTCGTTTGCTGTGTTTTTCATTTCTTTAATGTAATAACAGGAGCCACGAACCGGAACCTCGAAGGGACCTCACTCCATCCTCCAACTCACCATTCCATCCTTTTACCCACTTGAACTACACATGACCTGATTCCCTTATAACCCGGGATATGTAGGATGCCCAAAAACAGGACTCGGTCACATCCTTTTCTTTTATATCTTTTCGCCTCTCAAATAATGGCCAGGTCAAAAATCAGTCACAGTGTTCACTTCTTTGCCTGAAAACTCTTCATGTTTCCAAGCAAAGAGGGACATTCTGTAAACACCTAATTTTTTACCAAACATAAGTTTTTACACCATTTTTAGCGTTTAAATATTTCTTTTAGGTTTAGTTAGATATTTTAATTTTTATCTCATTTTTTAGTAAGTGTTTGCATTTAAATATCGGAAGCTACAAAAATAGAGTCACATTTTACGTTAAATTTTGTCTTTCAAAAGAAAAGAAAATTTACAAAAAAAAATATGTTTTCTTATAATTTAGGTTTTAATAAATAAGCTAATGATTTTTAATAGTTTTCTTAGTTAGTCTTATTTTGGACTAGCTATTTAACTTTTCTATATTTTATTTCTCTAAAGATAATTATATATTTTATCATTCTATTATGTTTTAAAGAAATCAAAAGAAGAAACAAATGACCTAAAAAGGGAAAGACAAGATAAACTAAAAGACAAAAATAACTAAGAAAAGAAAATTACTAACTAAAACTACTCTAATCAGCAACCTAACTTGCCGCTACCAAACCCAACGTTAACCCCTCATTATCCCTTACAATCCTTCACCCTTAAAACTCTTACCAAACTAACCTCAAACCTCCAAAACTCCTAAAACTTTCACCCCAAACATTATCCCTTAGTAAACCCCTCACCTCACGTCCTCATCCTATCTTCCCCATCCTAATCCCTTTAAACCTCCCCTCAACCAAATATTATCTCTAAAAGTCCTATTCCCCCCCGTTTCCGACTCCAACTCAAACTCTTCCACACACATTACTCTATATAAACACACTACACAATATACACAAAGGAGGACAGAAAACGAGTAATCCAAAAATATAAAAAGAGAGTAGTTTTCTTAGCAAAAAAGAGCTTTGGGAGTTTGCGATTCTGAGTTCTGGTTCCCGATCGAGTTCCAACGGTGGAGTTCTTATTACTGTTTCTTGTTGATTTCGGCATCAAAATTTATTTCGTTGCAGTTGTATCTTATCAACAGGTTCCTATTTTTCACTCTTCTTTTGCTCATTTCAATACCCCTGTGTGTTAAAACTTGATCACATCATTTAATTAAGTTGCGTTATTGGTATGTGACGATGGAAGTTGAATAATGATTGCTGCTTTGGAATTCTTTCTTTTGAATGTTAAAGTGAAAGGCCTTTGATCCTCTTCTTTAGTTTGATATCATTTATCTTCTTCTTATGCGAATTTCTTCAAGTTTCTCAAATCCAATGTTTTTTTCATTAAGGTCGTAAGCCGTCAAAAATATGTTAAGAAACTCTGTTAAAAAATGTCGATCTCATCTATAAAGATTCAGTATTGTATACGAGTTCAAGTTGGTTCCTTCTAATATTTTACCACAAGGAATAAAAAGAGTAACTTTAACTTTTTTGGGGTAGATTAAGGCTCCAGTGCAATATGCTAATCTACTATGGCTTGAATTAAATTCACGTTACAAGATACAAGAAAAAATGATATACATAAAGAATAAGTAGCCAGCCGTCATATTTTAATGTAGATATTTGTGTTTGGCATATTTTCTATAATTCTAGTAAACTGATCGTCGTTATTACATACTTTTAGCGTTTTGTCCTAGTTGCATGTTATCGCTTTAATTGAACCACATTCTTGGTATGCCTAGTTTATTCGTACATAGCATATAATATTAACTAATTAGTAATTCCATTGGTTAGTGTTCGAGATTTGGTTCTTGTTTTTATTACTGTTAGTATAATGTTTGGATGGATCAGTGTATTAATGGTTTCTTTAATTCCTCCTCGCTATGTTTCGGTAGGTTTAAATAGCTACTTTTTGTGACATATAGTGTCAAGAGAAATTAGGCTATCCTTATAAGTGCCATAAACTGGTAGTGTTTTAGCCGAGAATGGACTTAATACCTATCTTGTTTCATCACTTCCTAATTAAACGCTAAATTTCAAAGCCGTCAAATATGAAAGATAAGGTTAAATACTTGCATAAAAATCATTCGGTCATATTGTTATCCATTCAGCTTGGAGTTATTAGCAATTGGTCTTACTAGTTAGACTTCAATATAAGTTCACGTATCATGTTAAAAATTCAAGTTGCATGCCTTGTACTTAAAAAATGGAATTCAATTTGTATAATTCTAATTTCGTTTTCAAGTGAAATATGGAGCCTATGGCATTAATACAGATAATAGTTATTATCACTTTTGTTATTTACTATTCTTATTCTCAAGTTCATAAGCATAATGTATCCTACAAAATAATTTTAAGCCAAATACAAGATGATAAAGCGACCGTGCTAGAACCACGGGACTCGAGGGGTGCCTCACACCTTCCCCTCGGTCAACAGAATTCCTTACCCGGACTTTTGTTTTCGCAGACCAATAAAAATAGAGTCATTTCCTTTTGATTAGGGATTCATAAGGTGACTTGGAACACCAAAACTCAATTCCAAGTGGCGACTCTGTAACAAATAAAATAATCCCTCTTCAAAACGTCACTTTAATTGGAAAAACCCTTTTAAATAAATTTAAAACCAATTAATTTGTTTTTATTTTTATTACGGAAAAAAAAAGGGGTGTGACAGCATTCACTCAGAATAAAAAATTACACCACTTTTATAAGTGACTAAAGAAAATAAAATAAAAGTGAATATGATATTTTCCCTCTAGATCCTAAGCTTAAAGAAAAAATAAATTTTCATTCATTAATATGGATCCTTAATTTAGAAGGAAAGTAAATATTTTATATAATATCATTAAACTAAAAGGAAAATAAATATTACAACATTAATGTAGAGCATAAATTAGAAGGAAAAAAATTATTATAAAATATTCTTAAATTTATTTTTAACAGTACAATGAACATATCTCTTTGTTCTTTTGGTTTTACATAGTCATGATGATCTTGGAAAACCATTTTCCCGTCATGCAACCTTAATTTCAAGCTAAAATCAATTTTAAGCAAAATATTGTCATTAAGGTCTTGATATTATAATATTAGAGAAAAAAAAAAAAAACTATGCTTCCTTTGTCTAGTTAGGAAGTAACTGACGACGTTAAATAATGGAAGGGTACTTGGATAGTTCTCATACCTTCTTGCCAACATATAGGGTGTGGTCGGTATGAAAGGAAAACGTTTTTCAATTTTTTCATGTTCGTTTGGTCAAAATATTTGAAAAATATTTTTTTAGGAAACAAGTTCCTTAAAAATGGGGAAAATGACTTCCTTAATTAAAGTAGGGAAAACAAGTCCACAATAGGCATTTCATCAACCACTCTACCACCACCCAACCCAACCCCAACCACCAAACCCCAACAACTCTCACAACCCCATGCACCTCCCCACCCACACCCTAAACAAAAAAAAAAAAAAAAAAAAAAAAAAAGTTTTTAATTTTCTTTTTTGATTTTCTACACCACCCAACACCCCCGTCCCAAAAAATATTACTATTTTTTTTCTTAAATAAAATTTCTTAAAAGTTTTTTTTGCTTGGTTTTTTACACCGCCCACCCCACGACACCCCCCTCCCGTCCGCCCCACCCCCCCCCCCTCCAAAACAATAAAAAAAAATTAAAAGAAGTTTTGAAAAAAAATTCATTTTTGAGTTGGGGGGCTGGGGGGTGGTGAGGGATAACGGGTGGTGCTGGGCTGGATAAGAAAAAATTTCTCATTTTTTATAAAAGTAAGATAAAATATATGAAATAAAAAATTTAGGAGGGGGTGGCTGGGTGGGAAGGTTGGATAGAGCGGTGGTGTGGGGTGGGTTTGGGGTGGGTGGTGGTGTGGGTAGGGGTGGGTGAAGATGAAGTGCGTTGGAGGGTGGTGGTTGGGTGAGGTGGGTGCTTGGGGTGGGTGGGTGCTTGGCGTGGGTGGTGGGGTAGGGTGGGTGTGGTAGGGTGCTTATTGGTCGGTTCGGTTCGGGTTTGTGAATTATCGGTTCGGTTTATTGGTTTGTAAATATGATAAACCAAAACCAAACCGATAAGATATTCGTTATCGGTTTTCGGTTTATCGGTTTTTGTTCCTTAACGGTTCGATTTTCGGTTTAACCAATAAGAAAATGCTCCGCTAGTTTTTTTTTTTTTTTTTTGCTTTCTCTTATTTTCATATGTTCATATATACACTGCCTTCATGTATAAAGTATACACAAATTACAAGACAAATATATAAAATGCATTCTAGCAATCTTTCAAAAACAAAACAAGGCCAGTTCACAGTTCATATACAAGGCCAACCCCATTTGTTCATTTGAGAAGTGAGAGAGAGATAGAGAGGCATCGCAAGCCCTAGTTTCGTATGAGAATTGAGACTTTAATTTGAGAGAATAAGCGTGCCTGCGGTAAGCCGTAGTTTCATATGAGAACTGAGACTTTGAGAGAATAAGCGTGCCTGCGGTAAGTAATTCAGATATATGTTTGTATTTAAAAATTAAAATTTAAAGCCACTATTATATAATTAGGGATAAAAAAATATAATTTTAATATTAGCTTATTGAGTTATCGGTGTAACTATTAACTAAATCCTTAAAATGTAAACCGAACCGATAACCCAATAAAAAAATTTACAAAACTGTTAACCCAATAACCCGTTATCGATAAACCAATAGCATTTTTATTGGTTCGGTTTATCGGTTAAATTGGTTTTTGAACACCGGAGTTGGTGTGGTGTGGGGTTGGGATGGAATTGGTGGGACATGGTGGTATTTTTCGAAAAATATTTTCTACTAACCAATCGAACATGAGAAAATAAGTAAGAAATTCACTGATTTTTCACTGTCCAACCGAACAAAAGAAAATAAGTAGAAATTTACTTATTTTCTAAGAACACATTTTCCTCCGTACTGAACACACCATAGAGGAAAAAGTATTCGTCTTTTACTTTCATTTTTCTTGTATCAAGACAATAACCAGAATACTAGTTACTCTCTCCGTTTTACTTTGTCGTCATAGTTTAACTTCAGATGTAGTTTACACTTCTCCCATCAAATGACGTGATGTACTTTGACTTAAACCTGTCAATCGGTCCGGTTGAACCGGTCAAAACCGATAATCGGACCCAGTGGACCGATTTACCGGTCGCAGGTCTACCGAGGTTCTATACCGGACCGATTTTCAAAAATTGTGACCGGTTAACCAGACCCGGCCGGTTAAAATCGGTTAACCGGTATTTTTTAAAATATTGTTGCACCTACGGTCCATTTTGCAAAAATGGCCGTTGGCAACGGCTAAAAACGGTCATTTTGGCCTCCCTTTGTTCCCCAACCCTCCCAAACTTTTTTTTATACACTTTAACCTATCTCCCACCCCTATATAAACCCCTCTCCATTTTATTTTCATCCACATCAATTCACTCTTATCTTTCTCTCAATTTCTCTCAATTATAGTTACTTTGCAACAATTAGCCACTTTACATTTCTCTCAATTAAATACTATAAAGTTTTATTGTAGTTTCAATTTTATATTTTGCAATTATAAAAAAAAAAAAAATTGTTGTTGAAGTTGGTGATTTTGCAACAATCCGAAGTAGCTCCAAAGCTTTGGTGGATTTGCAATTCTAGCCGCTTTCGCTTTGGTGGAAATTAGTCCGGCAATTTGGTACCTTCATTCCAACTCTATCTTTATTTTCCGCTATTCATTTTACGCAATTTAATTTGTTGCAATTTATTTTCTTGTGATTTATTTGCGTGTGATTTAAATTATTGCTATTTAATAATGTCGAAGAGAGTGAGACGTGGTGGCGGTAGTAGTGGTAGTGGTAGGGATGGGTTTATGGAGGAAACATTTGTGAACGAAACACCTAAGTTCACAACCATCACAATACGGAAAGTGATGAGTGGATAAATAATAACGATTGGGAAGATGCTAAGGAATATATTGAACTTTTAGAAATTTTTTATAATGCAACTCTTGTTTTTTCTAGACAATTCTATCTTACGGTAACCAGAATTTTAGCTTACTTAAAGGAAATAGCTAGAGTTTTATATTAGTATAAAGATAAATCCGGTTATCAAGCGGCTATTTTTTCTATGACAACAAAATTTAAGAAGTATTTTTTTCCTATCCCAACTTTATTTATATTGGATTCTCTTTTAAATCCTTGTTTTAAAATGTCTTATACTAGAGGTGTCACGACCCAACCCCGTAGGCCGTGACTAGTGCCCGAGCTGGGCACCCAAACACATTCATCAAATCCGAATCACATACAGACGACTTATGCGCATACAAATATCGATGTCGTCTCAAATTATCTCAAACTCGTCTCAAACACAAACACATATATATCGAAGCCGGTTTAAGGCTATCATATGGCGCAACGGCCCAAAACATATACAACCGCAAGCCGACCGAGCCGCCACGGCGAACGGGATCGCCTAACATATATCATACGAACACACATACGTAATAGGCACAACCCACATATCCGTCTACGGACCTCTAAACAGACCAACGAGAATCATATGACGTGACGGGGCCCCGCCGTACCTCCTCGAACAAACCAATACATATGCAATAACGAATATATACCAAAATGTGGGCTCGGAATAAAGGGAGCACTCCAAACGACGAGAATAGGTGTCCTGGACCGGCGGATCACCGAACCGTACGTACGTACGCGGGCATGAAACGCGACCCCGAAGAAAGCGGTCGGTGCGAAATATGTCTCGAGTATGCAAAGCGAGAGATATAGTAAACAAATCGAATCATAATCGAAACGAAGTACGTAAAGTAAATGCATATCCAAATGCCAAAATGTTTATTTTCAAAATACAAATCATGCACGGGGCTCGGAAAATATGGTCGCCCGCCGTCGATGGCGCCATAAACACAGCATAACACCCGAAAGTTTCAAATCTCCATATCCCCGTCACACATCATAACACATCATAACGCCATACACAACATAACACCAAATATAAGCGGAACCCGGCCCTCTAGCGAGGGGCTCGGCGAACCATAACACAGCATAACACCGGAGTATAACATAGTGCGCACGACAACATAACCGGCCCGGTACTCGGCGAAAGATACAACAGAATGCACGAGCAGAGTCGTGAGTAACCATATGTATAAAATCATTATCATAGACCCAAAAGATAAGTAAAATGACCATACTTGGAAATCGGAATAATAGCCATACCAAATTCTTTCAAGAATCATCAGAGTTACATAAAGGAAAGTCGCGGGACCCGCGGACGGGTGTCGACCCGAGCCGGGCCCGCCTATGGAAAACATACTCATCATACGCCATACAATCTCCTACGAACATATCGAGGCAATCCGAGCCTTTCTGTGAAAGTTACGGTCGTTCGTAGTTACGGAACTTTTTAAAAACAAAACTTTTTATGCAACATTTGGAAATCAATTATTCCAAAGACATCAGGGCCAATATTTCGTCACATTAAGCATACGAATACCAAGAAACAAATAAGAATCATAGACATGCTCGGATTGCGAGAATAGAATTTCCTCGAGGCTCGTGTCATAGCCTATTTATAACTAAGGCATGCCAAAAGAAGGAGGGTTGAGCTTTACATACCTCGTCCGCTCTCACATGCCTAATCCAACTCAAGCTAATCCCAACCTACGTCTCGGGCTCCCCAAGGTCTACACAACGTCAACGGATATCAAGTATTAGCTATAGACGTTTAGGCATTTAATTCCAAACTAGCACTTAATTCTACAGAAATTTGGGCAGCATTTCCCCTGTAAATAGGCCAACCCCGAGAATTTAACTCGGCCAAATCAACAACAACAACACCAACAACCAAACTAGCAACATCAATAACCAATTCAAAACGCATTCTAACATTAAATACTCTTTCTACATAATCCAATAACCTTCATTATATTCAATTCAACGGCTTATATTCAAGCCAACATCAACGCTTATACATTCAAATACTAGTCCGAACTCATACCAACAATATTCAAGAACATTTTAAACAATTCATCCAATATTTCCAACAATCCAACAAATGCTCCAATTTACCCGAAAACTGTCCCAAACCCGAGAACACATCCATAACACATTCCTAACTTCCGAATCATGATTTGCACCAACAATCCACACTCTAACAATGTCATTCTCACAAATATAGAAATTACATCAAATGCACAATCACCTCCAAATCAGTCCGCAACACTCACAATATCAATTTGAGTTATTAAACTCTTATCATCAACATAGAATTCATAACGACAACAATCAAAATTTCAAATAGAATTAATTCATTCTTATTCACACAAGGGTGGCCACATTCGGCCACCACCCCAACTTACCAACTTCATGATTTTCATTCTTTTCAACACACTACAACAACTAAACATGCTACATAGGATTTAGTTCATCACTCCTACACAACACACACATCACACGGCTACAAGCCATGCACGGCTCAACTTGTCCTATGCCATATTTCATGAATTTCATCATTTTTGGCATACTACAACATGCATACATCATTCATAACACATAAAGCAAGATTAAATCTTACCTTTCTTCTTCAACTTCACAACTAGGCTAGGGTTTGCGATTGATAAAACGGATGGTTTGTTCGCTCCAACAACACTTCCACGTTACCTAGGGACCTCCAATTAGTGGATTTGCTTGAAGAAAATATTTTTGTGATGGCTCAATTTGGACTTGAATTTCTAGGGTCTTGGACGAATGGCCTTAGTAGTTCATCCAAGGTTCTCTTTTTTTTTTTCTAAGTGTGGGAATGGGAAAGATGACTACTTAGTCATCTTTTGAGCTTCATATAAGAGTTACACATGTGTCCCATGGCCCACACATGTGTTGGACCAATTAAAATTGGCCACAAAATGTATGGGGCCATCCCCAACCCACACGGCCAACATGGCCAAGAATGCATGATTTCCAACTTTCAATTATTCCACTTTTGGTCCCAAATTTTTCCTAAATGTTCCATGCCAACAAATTCATGAACAACTTATGTCTTAAAATAAAATCGAAGGTCAAAAGTCTCGACTTTGTATCCCGGAATGGTTTTGTCCCTAACTTACCATAGTTAATCCGGATTGTCCCAATGTACAAAATACGGGATATAACAAGAGGATTGGTTAGATAAATTTATACATATTTAGAAATTTTCGAGGGAGTTAAACCATCTTTAATTGACATCGAGCTCGCGGATGATGCTGAATTTAGAAAAGCTTTTACTCATTATTCTATTTTGGAAGAAAGTGCTACACCCATTGCTCCACGCCCTACTACTTCTCAAAGTAGCAAAAAGGGCTTGTCGGGTTTGTCGATGCTAAAAGTTTTACATTCACATCCAACTCCTTCTCATAATGCAAACTTTGATGAATATCACCTTTATTTGATGCAGCCAAATGTGGATATCAACCAGCTAGATGATTTGGACGTCTTAGCATGGTGGAAGAAATACAAGGCGAGTCATCCGATACTTTCTAGAATGGCTCAAGATATGCTTACGGTTCAAATATCAACTGTGGCTTCGGAAAGTGCATTTAGCCAAGGAAGACAACAAATTGGAGACCATGGACACTCATTATCTGGATTTAGCTTGCCAGTACTTGTTTGCATTCGCGAATGGATTAGATCGGAGCGACGCAACCAAAACTTAGGAGCGGTGGAAGGCGAAGAGGAAGAAATTGAAGATTTGATAGCAAGTGGAGTAGACCAAATGGAAGACTTTGAAGATATCTTAATGACCGAATTTAATATTGCGGAGATTAGAGATGTGATTCAAACTTTTTGATTTTATTCTTGTACTACTTTTTTGCAACTCATGTATTATTTGCAAGTTAAAAAAATCTATAAGTTGCAAATGAAAGTTATCCATTAATGAATAAAATATATGGCTCATTGAGCTTTCTTCTATTTACTTGTATTCATATTCTTACTTAGGAATATACCTAAAATATACTAAGAATATACTTATAATATACATATACTTAAATTAAAAAATAAAAAGTTATATACTTGGAGAAATAACTTAAGTTATAATACATATAACTTAAACACACACACAGACAGATATATATATATATATATATATATATATATATTATAAGTAGCTAAGCATATAAGTTAAGTTTTTTCTAAGTTTATAAATTTCTATTTTATAACTTAAGTATATTTATATTATAATTATATTCTTAGTATATTTTAGGTATATCTAGTATAAATATACTTAAGGTATAAACTTAGAAAAAACTTAACTTATATGCTTAACTACTTATAATATACACATACTTGAGTTATAAAATAGAAATTTATAAACTTAGAAAAAACTTAACTTAAGTTATATAGTAACTTAACTTATAAACTTAGAAATAACTTAAACATAGTGTATATATATAAGTATATTTATATAATATACATATACTTGACCTTGAGTTATAAAATAGAAAGTTATAACCTTAGGAAAAAAAAAACAATCTAGAATTTTATAATATTCATAAGTTTTTAGTTAGTAAATATATAAACTTAATTTATGATAGATATAAGCATATAACTTAATATATATATATATATATATATATATATATATATATATATATATATATATATATATATATATATATATATATATATGTTGTTAGTAAATATATAAACTTTAGTTATAAACTTATATAACATATATAAATATACCTACAATATACTAAGAAATACTATAATATACATATACTTAAGAAATTTTTTTTTACGTTTCAACCAGTCGGGTCCGGTTTCCACATTTCCACCCGGTTAACCGATGACCGGTGGCTGGTTCCGGGTTTTTGACCGGAAACCGACAGGTCTTCTATCTGGTTTCCGGATCCGGCCGGTTGGACAGGCATGCTTTGACTTGATATAAAATTAGGGGGAAGAAGTGATTCTTGAAACTTGTAATCTTAAACATGTTATAACAGTTGTGTGATTATAAACGTTCTAAAACTTGTAGTCTCAAATATGTCATAGTAATATTTATGTAACTACTCCCTCTGGTTCAGAAAGAATGTCCATTTAGCCATTTGCACACCCTTAAAAAAATACTAACTCCTAGGCAACAATAAGTAATTTGACTAAATTACCCCTAATTAAATATATATTGAGATTGGTTACTTAACACTTAATAAAGGTTAATTGTTTCTTGATTTGGTAAGTGAATATTTTTTTTGTTAAAAAAAAATAAAGGTTAAGTGGACACTCTTTTTGATTCGGAGGGAGTATTAACAAGTCCATTTAGAAAATACATAAATTATGATTTTTTTGGAAAGGAAAAAAAAATTACTATGAAACAAAGTGAAACGTCGGGAGAAGCAAACCATATATTACTGTCTTTTCCCCTCTGATTGGAATTAAAACAAACGGTTGCTGAAGCAAGAAAGAAAAAGGAATAGAAATAAAGCATGAAACATGTCCTCGACGCAAAAAGCGAGAAGAAAAAGCCCTGTTCTTTCTTGTTGATGTGTTTTTCAAGAGAGAAATAAATAACGGACTAACAAATGAAAAAGCGCTCAAATCTATTTTTCGATTGTTTGGCATTACAAAACTCTAGCTAAGACCAACTAGTTAATTAATTAATGAGACAGTAGGTTCTTTTGATGAGATTCATTCAGTCTTGGATTGGAAGAGGTGTGGATCTGTCTGATAGAACACAATCTCCCCAGAATCGCTAACATAATGATCCTGCTTCATGCTCCTTGTTATATCCTTAACCAAGTGAAATGGAATTGCCCCTGATTGCTTTGGCTCTCTGTAATACTTCCCAAGTACTACTTTTGCTGCTTTTGTCTGCAACATGGAGTAGCATATTTTCCAGTTAGAATAAACTACTAGTACAAAATATTCATTTTAAGAAGTAGAATAAATGTGAAATTCAAGAAATCTATACCGCTTCTCTCAAGTGATAATGTGGTATTTGAGGAAATAGATGGTGAATAACATGTGTTCCAATGTCATGATGTATGTTATTGAACAATCCGTAGTCCCTATCAACTGTTGTTAGTCCCCCTCTTAGATAACTCCATTCCTGTTCAATCAATTTTTTTTCACACAATTTAACATATTGAATTTTCAATTAAATATGGAAAAGTACTAAGGATATTTATGTGTGTCACAGACCTTGCCACGGTACCAAGGAAGCTTCTTCTCATAGCCATGGTGATGCAAGTAAGTAACAAAGTCCAACCACATTACGAAAATCTGAAAACAATAAGATGCCATAAATCCTGTGTGGCTCATATTAAAAAGCATTATGTTTGAGATTCAGGGGAATGACTGACTGACCAAATAAGGAGCGCCGTAAATGTTGAAGATTTGGAGAGTACCAAAGACGGTGCATAGGTAAACGAGGAGAGTTGCCATGATAGTCCAGCATATAGTTGATGTTATAATATATTTTCTCTCATGGGGTTGAAACAAGTCACTGTATGGGTTGAAATGAGAACCAGATTTTCCTGGACTTCTCTTCATCAAGTACATTGGATATGCTAACAATGGAAATGGGATTTTGTATCTTAGAATCTTTGTTGAATAACCCACTTTCTTGTATAGCTTTTCCGGCATCTGTACCAAAACACATTACAATTAATGCTAACAGATAGTGATAGTTCAGTTAGGAAAAGAGTACAGCTCATAGTTGAGGTTTGAAACTCGCCAAAAAGTAATAATTCAGATATATTTTTGAACATTAACTGTATTAAAAACCAGTAATATTACCGGCACCCAAGACTCATCAGTCTCCACATTTCCATGGTTCTGATGGTGGGTTTTGTGGCTGATTCTCCTGTAATTGCAAGCATCCATACATTAACTCATAAAAGTAAAAAAGACACTCCCTCCGTCCTACAATAAGTGTCACCTTAGCCAAAAACACGCATATTAAGAAACCAATAATGCAATACAAAGTTTACTAAATTACCCTATCTAATAAAAATAAATTACTTTTTCCTTTTGACATTGGGAATTCAACAATACCAAATTACTATGTGATTTTTTCAATCATCATTTAGATGTTACTTTAACTTATTTTTTTATCCAAGGGTAGAGTTGGAAAAAACTAGTCAATTTATATCTTGATTTCCTAAGTTGACACTTATTATAAAGATAATTTTTTTTGCTAACGTGACACTTATTATGGGACAAAGAGAGTACTAACTAATGTAAAAGAGAGACATAATGTTTAGGCACCAACCATCCATGGTAGGGTACCAGAATAGCAGAATGTAGCATGTGACCAACCACATTATTTAGCAACTGGCTGTCTGAAAAGCTGCCATGCCCACTACAAAAGAAAAAGCAGCAACTTTAATTTATTCGAATCTGAAAAAAGAACAATGTCAAGAAAGAAAGAAAGTAAGGAAGGAATAATACCAATCATGTCCAAGAACAAAGATTGCCCAAAACATGGTGCCTTGGATAGCCCAGTAAATTGGGTAAAATAACCAACTATCCAAGTAAATTGCAATTCCAATGAATGCAGCAACCAATATTAGGTCCCTGAATACATAACTCAAGGACCTGAATGGATCCTTAACCCAACAATGCTTAGGAATTGCATTTCGTATCTCAGCCAGCCTAAATGGAGGAGGGGCACTGGGATCGAATTCAAACTCAATCTCGTTCTCATTGCTGCTCTTATAATCAATCTCACTTATTCCCAGAGACCCCATTTAAATTAATGCTCTCGTCGCGTCCAGAGTCTTCAACTCTGAACCTTTTGCGTTTGAGAGAGAAAAAAAAAAGGCAATGTTAAGTCCAGATTTATAGTGCCACAAGAATAATTCAATTATTCGGATATTTTACACCGTCCATGTAAAAAAGAAAATATCCGTTTCCCTCGGTTAACCACTGGCATGTGAAACGAATCTTGAAAAGAAAAGGTCATTTATCAGGGTATAAATAAAAACATTGTCCAGAGAAAGCACATTATGATATACTACTCCCTCGACGCCCTCTGTACTAATTTATTTGACATTTTTTACTTTTTTGAGAGTCAAACAAATTATTTTTTGACAGTAATTTTTTTATATGTATTTAAATATTTTAAATTATTAATTATGGTGACTTATAGTACTTTTTACATAGTTTTTAAAAATGTAAATTTTATTTCAAAAAATTTAAAGATTCTATATTCAAACACACGGTCAAAATTAAGAATTTTGACTCTCGAAAAATGAAAAATGTCAAACAAATTGGAACGGAGGGAGTAATATTTTGGGTTACACCAACGGCTATTCTTTTTTTACTTCTTAGTGCCCACCACATGCAGAGTAATTACCCCATTTCCCTATCTCAGAAAACAACAGGAACAAGAAGAAATAATAAATGGTTAAAATATTGTATCAACGGCAGATTATTAGAAAATTGTTTTTTTTTTCCCCCTTTTCTCAAGATTTGTTCCAAAAACAAGAACAAAGATCCAAAAATGGTATTTCAGATTTTCAGAAGCTAAGTTCAACCCCCCACAAAAAAGAAAAACAAAAATATATAGGACCAAACAATTTCTTGAATTGATTAAAACTAGTTCAAAGGAGATGTAGATGAATAAGACATGAAGATGTCATTTACCTTTTGACAGCTCTCCGTATTCCTCTACACTGCGCCTCTCGTTCAGTTACCTTAAATGCTGGCTAAAAGTCTAAAAGTATATATAGGAAAAAGAAACTAACCCCGGGGAATATGGGGAGATATGGAGGTGAATGGTCACGGTAAAAAAAAAAAGCCTTTATTTGAAATCCAACCTGTTAGGAGAACTCAAAAATATAAAAGTACCCAAAATCGTAATTCAAAGACATAATTGATGTGAAATATGTCAGATAACACAACGTAAGTTTGAAATCAAGGTGCCGAATTGCCCAAAAAAAAAAAAAAAACCTAAGGGTTACGTGTCATGAGATACTAAAATAAAAATTAATACAATCAGTCTGAAAGATAGAACAAAATATTAAAGGTAAGGAAAGAGTATATAGTGCTACAAACTAGTTAAGCAGCTCACCAGAATCTCCAAAGTCAGCTCCTAAGCCTGTTCTCGAGCTCCATCGGTGCAAGGATTGTACAAAAAGTGCAGCAAATGTAGCATGAATACAAAAAAGCAATACGTAGCCAATAATTATCCTTGATCGCCCCCCAATAAGTTAGTGGCGGGGTTGGCTTCAAAATACTTAATTAATGTGTGCTCATAGTGTATAGTCTTGACATATGTCATGAGTAATCAACATGAGGAGAATAAACATAAACACCATAAAGTTTTTGCACATATACCATATGTTACGACCCGTTTTTGAACTCGGTAAACACATCTATAACTTGGCTATTTGTGAAATAAACAGAGTTGCCACATAATTATTTATTTTCGGGAATTAGCAAACCCATTTTGGAAAGAAAGTATTTAAATTGAAAACCAGACAACGGGCAAGGGTTCAAGTGATTTTCGAGGAAGGTGTTACGCATCTCGAGAAATTCGTAAACGCGGGTACCGGCGGATTTATACATTTTGTGGTAGAATGATAGTTTAAGAGAGGTTTTAATTGATATCATTGTTGTAAAAGAAATACCACAATTATAAACTAAAGCTTCGAAACTATTGACACAAAGAACTGAGAGAGTAGTAGAATTTTTTTATATCTCTGTGTTTATGTTATTCCTTTCATAAGAGAATGATCACCTCTTTATAGCTTACAAAATGTCTTCTCAAATACAAGGATTAATGAGTTCATGTACTTGATACATGAATGGCTAAGAAAGGTTACGGAATGGACATCCACTACTAAAAAAACTGTATTTTCCGACCTAAAAAAACCGACCTCAGTTGAGGTCGGAAAATAACCGACCTCATGAGGTCGGTAAAGTCATAATATTAATTTTTCGATATTTTTAAAAATAAACCGACCTCATGAGGTCGGTAATATTGTACTAAAATTTCAAAAAATAAAGTACCGACTTCTGTAGTTCGGAAATTCATTTGATGCTAAATATTATAATTTTATTTTTAATTTAAAAGAATACCGACCTCACGAGGTCGGTTTATTAAAAATAAATTTTCAATTATTTTAAATATACCGACCTCATGAGGTCGGTATTCTTTTAAATTAAAAATAAAATTAAAAAATAATATACATACCGACTTCATGAGGTCGGTATAATTACTCAAGTAAAATAAAATACAAACCCTCAATTAATCAATTTTCCCCTTTCTCTCTCTCTTCCTCTCACCTGCTCTCTCCCCCATCTCTCTCTAACCCTAATAATTAACGAGCTGCCAGTCACGGTCGTCATCTGCCATTGAGGTCGCCGCCATCTGCCATTGACGGCCTTTTCCCTTTCTATCTCTTTTGATCTCACGTTTTCTCTCCCCCTTTCTCTAACCCTAAAACGCCGCACTCGCTAGTCACCGTCGGCCCTGCCATCCGCCGCCGCCGTATACCGTTACCGTCGCCGGCCTATGTGACAATTTCAGGTATGCTTTCTTTGTTTTCTTCTTCAAAATTGCATGTAAGATTTTGAATGACTATTCTTCTTCCTTGTTTCTTAGTTCTTTTGGTTACCCAGATCCTTATTCTTGTCTTGTTGGAATACAATTGAGTTGTTGCGAAATACCATATAAATTATTTGTAATCGACTACAAGGGTAGTTATTATAGTGGAAAGTGATTAAAATATTACATTGTCTTTTAGGTATATTTGGTTAATCTTATTTCGCGATTCTCTGCTTTTCTTGGGGTATCTATATTTTTGTTCTTTATTTTTACATTTCGATATGCAGAAGAGCTAGTAGGGAGATGAAGTAGATTTTGTTGAGAATCAACCATTATAGTATGCCATTATAGTATGTAGGGATGGCAACGGGGAAGGGCGGGTGCGGGTTTTCCCTTATGCGGGGGGGTGCGGTGCGGGGCGGGGCAGGTTGAAAGTCCTTTTTAAGAATTTAGTGCGGGTGTGGGGCGGGTTGTGGGTTTCCTCCCTTTACATATCTGAGTATCATGCTTCCATCTACTTTGCGTATACTCAATGTGTACCATAATCGTTCTTCCAAGCATTGTGTGCAAATAGCATGTAGAAGTGCGGCAATCAAAATAGATAATCTAGGCTCTGCGAGGTTCACAAAAAGTCAACGGAGAAACTTTTTCCAAAAAAGTTATCTTTTATGCTTTTATCTTTGTTAAAGGAGATTAGGTAGATTGTATATTTGAAAAGAAGGGAAGGAATCTATTTTGTTTTTCATTAATTTATAATGTTTGCCATTTGAAATATGATAAAAATGGAGCTTTAATAAAACAGAGCAAACAGCAAAAGAGAGAACATACAGTTGAAGCAGTCAAAAGAGCAGGGGATTCATTTTTTCAGAAACGCGGGGTGGTGCGGGGAGGGTATGTGCGGGGCGGGTTTACGCGGGTGAGGAAGCTAGGCGGGGCGGGGCGGGTTGCAATGTTGCGGGTTAAGACAAAACCCGCACCGCACCGCACCGTTGCCATCCCTATCTTTGTGCAAAAAACTCAAAAACACACACACACACACAAAAAGAAATGGAGATAGAGATGACACAAGAAGAATCTTCATATGAGTTGGATGTTGGTAATCTAATGGCTTCATACCCACATCACAACTTTGTATCTCCACCTTCTTCCAGGTTTCACTTTCTTGAAAAAATATACCCTTTTTTTAACATGATATTTGCTTATGTTATGGTTGTTTTCTTGATTTGGGATGTGAAGTAGTCATATTGGGGTAAATAGGTAGACCTAAAAATATCACTCTAGTGCAGATTTAGCTAATTGTATAATAGATTGAATACCTAGCTAGTTGGATTAAACTGGTTAGTTATGTTCAGTATAGTTATGTTTAGTTTCTTGAAAAAATACCCTTTTGTAACATGCTTTTTGGATGATATTTGCTTAAGTTGTGTTTGTTTTTTAGATCTGGGATGTGAAATAGTCATCTTGGGGTAAATGGGTAGACCTAAAAATATCACTCTAGTGCAGATTTAGCTAATTGTATAATAGATTGAATACCTATCTAGGTTGGATTAAAGTGGTTAGTTATGTTCAGTTTCTTGAAAAAAATACCCTTTTTGTAACATGCTTTTTGGATGATTTTGCTTATGTTATGTTTGTTTGTTTGATTTATGTGGTGAAAGAGTTATATTAGGGTAAAGGGGTGGAACTAAAATTGCAGGAACTTGTTAAAAGACTAAATATCCCTCCGGTATGATTTAGGTAATTGTATAATTGATCGAAGTAAAGTGTTTGTGTCAGTTAAACCAAGCTCAGTTTCTTGAAAAGTACCCTACTTTTACATGTCTCTGTGCTTTTTTTTTTTTTTCTGTTGAAAGGTGGAATCTTGGAAAGGATTTAGAGTATTTTCTTCCACCATTTGGATGATATTTGCTTAAGTTATGTTTGTTTTTTTATTTTTTTTTATTTGTGGGGTGAAAGAGTCATCTTGGGGTAAAGGGGTAGACCTAAAATTGCAAAAGACTTAAGAATCCATGGGAATCGGTCATTTAGCCAAGTCTTATAATAGATTGAAAAATGGTGTACGTATAAGTGATACCTAGCTAGTTGGATTAAACTCATGGCTTCATACCCACATCACAACTTTGTATCTCTACCATCTTCCAGGTTTCACTTTCTTGGAAAAAATACCCTTTCTTAACATGGTTTTTTGGATGATTTTTGCTGAAGTTGTGTTTTTTTTTTTTTTTTTTTTGGATTTGGGATGTGAAAGTGTCATATTGGGGTAAAGGGGTAGACATAGAATCTCAGGAAATTGTTAAAAGACTACAAAAGCCACGAAAATTAGTGCGGAGAGGCGAAGATTTAACTAAGAATAATACCTAGCTAGTTGTATTAAACTCGGTTAGCTATGCTGGAGTTCTCTTCCACTATTTGGGCTATTTTTGCTTGAGTTATGTTTGGTTTTTTGATTTATGAGGTAAAAGAGTCATCTTGGGGTTAAGGGGCAGACCTTGTGTCTGGCGCCCGGAACATGAGACGCAGCTAGCTCAAAGCTTCAAGAAGAAAGCTCAGCGCTTACTATGTGACATGTTATGAAGGGTTCGTCAATCTCACAAGAAGCCTACGTGGATCCTTCCTGAAAACTATAACAAGCTACTTCATTACTGGGCAACTAATGAAAGATTCTTACAACTGAGTGACATTGGGAAGAAGGCTAGAAATTCGACGAAGGGTGGCTCCCTACACACTAGTGGGGCTATGAGTCAAGAGGCCGTGAGGAGGAAGTTGGCAAGTCTACATTAACTTTACTTGAAGGATTGTGAATTTACTTTATTTTCTTTATGTCTTATCAATTTATTCTTTTGCAGGAACTAAAACGGGGGATGCCAGTGCCTCAAGATGAGGCGTTCAAGATCACTCACGTGAAGAAGAAGGCAAACGCTAATGATCCAAATCGCTGGTGTGAGGAACGGGCTAAGTAGACCTACGCAAGCTTCTTTTTATTTTTCATATTATATACTCTGGACTCTTTTTGGATTGAGATCCAATAGTCGACTAGCATACTGTATCTTGGAAATTGATTGACTCGTTGATTATTGCTAACAAGTTTAAGGAAAAAGAACTGCTAGAAACTTCAAGCTGAGGACATTTAGTGAAGATATATTACATATTTTGCTCCAATTAAATACAGCATATCACATTATCTTAGAGAGGCCAATCAAGTACCTGATATACTTGCCAAACATGCTTCTACCATAGATGTGCTCAGTTATTTTATGATTGGCAGATATTTCCAGCTATACTTATAATGGTCCATATTAGCTTGACAAAATGACAATTACCTAATTTTAGAAGTAGGACAAGGCTAATAATTTTGTAAGCTAGCTAACTTGTTGTACAATAGCTAGAATATTATGTACTCTTGACTCTTTTTGGATTGAGATCCAATGGACTAAATGTTGTCACCATTGACATGAGTTTTTGGCTATTGGAATTATAAGATGCACATCCAATTCTGCATGTTATTATTAAAAAGAAAATGAAAGAAAAAAGAAAAAAAAAAGATTATGAGGGTGGAGGTTCATATGTTACAGTAATAAGTTAAAAACTCTAGATATCATTTACATTTTATTTTGGCCTAAAGGAGTATATGTTTCTCATTTCTTTCTTTTTTGTTTTTAAATTTTTCATTTTCCTAACTCTACCATAGCCAAAAAAGATGTTCAGAAATTAAATTAGATGTTCCAAGTTTCTCGTTGAACTCCATCCAAACCCACAACACAAAAAAAGAAAGGCAATAGAATTATGCATCCTAGAATAAGTTTATGGAGCAAGCTTACTCATCCTTTAACTTATTTCTTTTGTAATGTTCTTATTATGGTTCTTTAATATTCTCCTTTTCATCGACCTCAAATTTTTGAACATTTTCTTCTCTAAGTCTCTTTCGGTCCCTTAGAATTGAGTTCGGGAGTGCCTAATGAATTGAGATTCCTAGTGGATGTCACTTCAAGGACCATTCCATTTGTAGAATACAACAAAGTTCTACAAGTAAACTGGTATTTTCCTCTTACTTCCATGAAAAGCAAATAAATAACCAAACCCCATGAGTCATTTTGGAGAAGATATTGCAAAGAGTCAAATAACTTTTATAGGCATATCTTTTTTGTTACTAAGTATAAGAAAGGTCTCGGGATTCTTGCCCATATATGAACCTTCCTGGAAAAGACAAAACTTTAAAGTCTTTCTCAACTGAAAGTTGCATAGGCATTTGTATACAAAACTGTTTCATCTCAACATCAGATTAAAAAAAATGTGGGTTGTATTCTGTGGTTTCACATGCATCATGTGTTTTTAATGGAGAAATGATGTATTCCAAGCTGTCTACTATATGATTCCACATAAAAAAGATCTTGAAGGAAACGTATAGACATCTTGTGTAGCAAAATGTAATTTTCAGTTCATTATTTATTCATGCATAATTCATGTTTCACTATCTAACCAAACAGAATAACCTAGTTAGCTAGTTAATCTTGTTATAAACATCCGAGACAAGATATTTAAACTAAAGTTTTTCAGAATTTGATAGTTTTTTCTGTTGAATACCTAATTTAAGTTGGTTGCTAATTTTACCTTTTTATTTCAGAATCAATATCAACATTCAAAGGCGAAGTTTCTTTGTACTCAGCCACCCAACACTCAGCCACCCAACACACAGATGACAGAAGAACAAATGGAGGAAAGGTGGCTTGAGAGTGTTGGTGGTCCCACTAGGTTTGGCAGCACGCTTACGGAATGCCACATCGTGCATTTCGTCAATACGTCGCCCCGGAAGGCCTACATTCTTCCAATACCGAGTCGTTTGATAGAGTGAGTGCTATGGCCATGGAGCAAAAGATTGTTGAGCTATCTAGCCAGCTACACGCCTCAGAGGAAAGGGAGAGGCGGAGGGACGTGCAGTTTGACGGTATGAGGGCCTAATTAGTCGCATTACTTTCTTCGAGGGGGATTCCTTCTGGTCCTGATGATGCTCGTAACCCCCATACTCAATCTAGTGGTGCGGATGATGATGGGACTCACGTATCAAACACACAAAGGCATGTTTGAATGTTAATGTTGTGGTGGATTTGTGGATTGTGTAAGTGTTTTGTGGATGTTTGCGAGGGGTGAAGTGGTCTAATGTTGTAGACTAGCTTAGTCTAATGTTGTAGACTAACTTAATGTAGATCTACTAGTTTAATGTTTTGTGGATGTTTGCAAAGGTCGTGAAGTAGTTTAATGTTGTGTAGATGTTTGCGAATGTTGAAGTAGCTTAATGTCTCTTCGGAATGTTTGAATGGCATTTTGATTCAACTTTGAAGTAGTTTCGAATTGAATTTGACGTATTGTTGGTTGTAATATATGTGTTTGTTGAAGTAGATTAATGTTTTATGTTTTTTAGTAGTTTGGTGAATTGTTGGCGGGTATTTGAAATTTGGTTTTAGTTGAATATAAATTTGTTTTCATCTTGGCGGGGGCGGTGGAAGAGCACCGGATCACCAATTTTTTTTGTAGAATACCGACCTCATGAGGTCGGTTTTTTGCAAAATATTCCCGAAATTGCAAATTACCGACCTCATGAGGTCGGTTTTATTAAAATTATCTAGAAATTGCAAATTACCGACCTCATGAGGTCGGTTTTCTAAAAAAAATTCCCAAAAATTACAAATTACCGACCTCATGAGGTCGGGTTTCTGCAAATATTTTGAAAAAATTATAAAATATCGATCTTACAACAACGGAAATCTACAACAATATATCATATATTCATATAAATTACCGACCTCAGGAGGTCGGTAAACTCATATCATTATATTATTAATATAATTTACCGACCTAATGAGGTCCGTATTTTATTTAATTAATACCGGCTAAAAAAACTTTACCGACCTCGAGGTCGATTTTTTGCGACCTCGTGAGGTCGGTAATAAGTTCGACCCACTATTTTCCGACTCGATTTTGAGGTCGGTTTTGAGGTCGTTTTTTGCCCAAAACCGACCTCATGAGGTCGGAAATTGCCATTTTTTTGGGTCGGAAAATCCTTTTTTTTAGTAGTGATCCGTATTCAAAGGATTTGTAACATATTTGGGAAACATGGGAAAATTGACAACTACCGTAATATATTCATCCCTATAATGTAATGTATTCAAAACACTCCCCCTTGGATATCCATTTGAGAGATAGCGTGCCTCATTAAAACCTTACTAGGAAAAATCCAGTGGGATAAATCCTTAGTGAAGGAAAAAGAGTACATCCATCTTGTAACACGCATTGAGTGTTGCCTCATTAAAAATCTTAACAGGAAAATAAAATTTGGACAAAACCTTGGTCAAGGAAAAAAGAGTACAACACTATTTTGCTCCCCTTGATGGAAACTTCACTTGATTTCTCGGAGACGACGCATTCCAATCTTGTATCTCAGATTCTCAAAGGTTGATGTTGGTAATGCCTTAGTGAACATATCTGCAAGATTATCACTCGAACGGATCTGTTGAACACTATCTCACCATTCTGTCGAAGATCATGTGCGAAAAAAGAATTTTGGTGAAATGTGCTTTGTTATTTCTCCTTTGATGTATCCTCCCTTCAATTGAGCTATGCAAGCAGCATTAGCGTCATACAATATTGTTGAATCTTCGTTTGCTACGAAAGACCACATAACTGTAAAATATGTAGCTGATAGAGTTTGTTTCATCGAACGCCGTAATATAGGAGTATCCCCACAAATAAATGCGTAGTCTGTTGGAGACTGGGCTTTATGTGAATCAGACAAATAACATGTATTTGCATAATCGATCAGCTCTGACTTGGATTCATAGAATAAAATAATTCCATATAAGTTGTTCCCTGAAGATATTTGAATATACACTTAACACCATTTTAATGCCTTCTTGTCGGGGAGGAACTGAATCTTTCCAATAAACTCACTGCAAAATATATATGTCACAACCTAGCTGGAGGGCCATGATTGGTACCCGGAGCTAATCTACCGAGCACCCCTTAACATACTTCTCATAATCACATCTAGGTGGACCACAACTTTGAGAGATACAATTTCAATAAACATATGCACGTCTATGCAAACATCATCAAATATGCTCATGTATACAAGCCGACAAGGCTGCCAAAAATGATATACAAAAATATGAACCGATGAGGTTATGGGGTATCTAACTATGTACATCTGTCTACGAGCCTCTACATGGAGTGCGTAATATCATAAAGACGGGACAGGACCCTACCATTCCCATATGTACACAAAAGAATAGTACCAACTAAACTACAGCTCCGGATCAAATGGAGCACTTCTATGCAATCGCTGATGATGCAGCCTAGGGGTCTGGTCCGTATCCCTGTCTACATGAGGGCATGAACGCAGCGTCCACAAACAAAAAAGACGTCAGTACGAATAATGTATTGAGTATGTAAGGCATGAATAATAGCATAATGAAAGAATGTGAATAGCGTAAGATGAAGAGATCAATTTATACCTCAGAAGGCGGCTATCATGCATACTTAGTCTTTCTCTAAAGAAAACATTATCATACATACATATATAATGATACCATACCGGCCATATAGGCTCGGTGTCACCCGTACCCGGCCATAACAACGCTCGGTGTTATCCGCACCCTACTATAACAAAGCTCGATGTTATCCGTACCCAACTGCAGTGGTGTGTACAATAAGTGTCATACCCGGCCGAATATCTGCTCGCTGTCATAAAATAGCTATATATATATATATGCATGAGAATCCAAAGGAAACACTACAACTCTATCGGAGTGACATAAGGTCGTTGAACCTCCGATTACCATTATGGAATCATCATTATCACTATACCTCTCATTAGAGGGTCAACTATCATAAGATGGGATCAACAACAATGCACAAGATCAATAATATCATGAGAACCTTGAGGATTATGAGCTTCTAGCATTTTTTAGAAATAGGGACATTATGGATATCTTGTGTAGGTCACAATAAGGAAATCATGCCTTAAGAAGGAAAGGGTTAGCCTTAACATACATTTACGTCTTTTTAATTACTTAACGTTTCTCCTTCCAAGTTCGCAAATCTTATAATAGAAGAACTTCACCTTACTCAACTTCTTCCAAGACCAAGTTCATCACAACCTTGAGGAGAAACAAGGGTAATCACCTTCCATGGATTATCTTGAGGTTTTAGTGTTTGATCTTCTCTCTTGATAGTGTGGAAGATTGTGGAATGTTATAGAACCTTCAAGAACTCTCTTATAATGTGGAGATAAGAGTGTGGGAGGTGGATATGAAAAATGGGAGCTTTTGGGACTTAAAAAGGATTTAAAACCGTCCTCCCTCTTCAATTGGCGGTGGAGATGTGGCACAACATACTGAGTGTGCGGCCGCATCTCCCCTCCTCTCCTTAGGGAAGATGTTGGGCAGTGAGTGTCACGCCCCGAACTTAGGCCTGGGCGTAACACGGCATCCGTTACTCGTTGCGTACGTGACCGAGCGAACCTAACCGGTCGTTCGAATCAACATGTGATACCAAAACATAACCGACTTATAAAATAAAACTAACACATGTTTATTAACTATAAGTTTGATCGAAATATCATAATGCGAAAATACTTAGGCAATACCGAAATATCCGAAAAGTAGCCAACATGGTTAAACCAAACAATCGACAATCGAGTATAATCAACAAGACTAACGTAACAAATATCGACCGTTCGAATCGTGTTGTCTTAAGCTTCTAAGAATACCGAATAATAGAGGTGTCTATGAACTAAAATATCTTGGATACGACAATGCCCAAAGGAATTTGGGGCTCACCGATGGGCGATACGTGCACTCGTAAATAGCCGAGTCGTCGACTTTAGTATATCGTTGCACTCGTGGCCCGAAGCAGATGCGAGCCCACACAAAAATGGACATCGGCACATTTTGAATTGTCGTATGTATGTAAAGCAAGTAATAAATACCGAAATCGATAATCGTAAGCTGCCCATAGCAAGGTAGTAGAGATATGAATACTCCTAACGTTCGTATCCGAATCATCCGTATTATCCGTGTTTGTATATGCGGGGCCTCGCCCAATAATAAATGCCGTTATGGCCTCGGCCTAGTAATGCATCGCCTCAATGGCCTTGACCATGTATACGTATACACAAGACTGTGCTGTGTCCTTGGGCAAAATTACATATGTTTAATTATGGTTAATTAATAAGGACTGAGACTATAACAACAATGAACAATCCGAAGCTCAAATAGACATATGCCGGTGAATTGAAAAAACACCGATCGTTTCGCAGCATACCGAATTTAGATCGAGACTCCTAAGTGGTAACAATACATAAGTCTATAAAGATTAAATCTTCCGAGTTCATGATATTCAAATTGACAACCATGAACGAATTCTCAGAATCGCAACCCTAGAAGATAACGAGTTCTACAACATATCATAAAACTAGGACTAAAATCGTATTCGAGTCAAATTCATCGACAAGTATGAAGAATGAGGCGTAGGGAGAATCGTGAACATTCCTATCGTAGATAGTTAGCCTCGCATACCTTAATTCCAGCCTTTTGAGCGTAATACAATGTTCGTCAACCCTTTCAACTTTGATCTATATCAATACAAGTCAAAGGGATTCTATATTAGCAATAATATTTATGCTTTGGTCATCTAAGTATTTTATCAAACACTTAGTGGGCATAAAGCTCCACAATCTCCATTAATGGTGTTTTTTCACCCAATTCCCATTCTATTACTTCTAGGTGATTCTAAAATCTTAATTAGGTGTAATTAACATCATTCTCCATCCCGTATCATTATAACAATCTCAAGTCAACAATCCAACGCTTTACTATAGTTCGTGTAATTCTCTTTACTAAACCCATTTACTATTGTCCCAAGAACTCATTAATTCACTATTATGAATGATTAGAGTGTGAAAGCATTACCTTTTTGTCATTCAATCCTTGAATTGGAGTTCCGAGGTTTCCACGCCTCAACAATAATGTTCCACCACAACTCTATCGATTGGAAGGGTTTACTCGAGTTAGAAAGGGATTAGGGACTTGAATTCAATCTAGAATCATGATAAAACTTACCTTGGAGGGTTCTGAGGCTTGGGACTTGTTCCTCCGACTTTAGTGGTGATTTTTCGTGACTAGGGGTGTTAGGAACAAAAACTGCTTAAATATAACTTAAAACGCGAAATCCCGATTTTTGACTCGAAAGCTGAACCCGTTATGCGACGTGGGCCCGCGACCGCATAGCCGCACGACCCCCTGCAATATGTCGCAGAGGGTTTTTGTAGATCCGTGCGTGACGCGGGGCCGTGTGCACGCGCTCGCTGCGACCTCGTGTCGGTTGCCTACATAGTGTTCTCGTAAATGGACATAACTTCTTGTACGGAGCTATTTGGGCTCCAATATACCCGTTGGAAAGAGATTTCAAAGGGATACAACTTTCATGTTTTAAGTTTCCTCAAATTCACGTATTTTCACGAAATTTGACTGAAAGGCGTATGTATCGAAAAACTTAGTCAGTTCTATAGAATTTTAAGTGCCTTACTATTAGCCATATTCAGACGATCATATCCTACTGTCCACCCAACTCCCGTGGCCCGTGACTAGTGCCGAGTTGGGCACCCAAAACGCATTCATCAAACTCGAATCACACGGTGGTACAACAACATTGCATACAAATATCAAACGCCCTATCTCAAACACATCTCAAACTCAACACATATATACGAAAGCCGACAAGGCCTAAATCACGGTACACATCGGCCCGAAACATATAATATACAAACTCATCCGTACGTAGGCACACAACCCACATATACGTCTACGTACCTGCTAAACAAACCAACGGATTAACGAATCATGACGGAGACAGGGTCCCGCCGTACCCCCCCGAACACACACACACATATGCAACGAACGAGTATATACCAAGATGTAGGCCTCGGATAAAAGGACCCTCCAACACGGCGAGACAGGTGCCTAACCGGGCGAATCATCAAATCGAAGCGTCTGTGCACGGGCATGAAACGCAACTTCGAAGAAAGGGGGTCAAGACGAAATATGTCCGGTAAAGCAAAGCAGGAAAACGGAAATAAATCCCAGTCCCAACAACCAAAAAATACCCAAAATAAATAATTTTTAAAAAACCAAAAAGTTTATTTTTAAAATACAAAGCATGCATAGGGGCAGAAAATATTTCCCCACCGGGGGGGGCCGGGCCCCCCAAATAAAAATTTTTAAAAAGGGGGCAAACTCTACCCAACCCAACACATCATTTACCACCTGGCCCTATCACCTAATTCCCTAAACGGAACCTTTTCCGGGGGGGGGTTCCCCCAACCTGTGAAAGGAAATTTTCCCAATGTATCACGGGGGGCACGACAACCCCCAAAAAGGGGGCCGGCCGGGAAAGATGTACCCCCCAAACCGCCGGCAGGTGTGAGAAATTTTGCTAAAATCATTCCTAGGTGCAAAAAAATAAGTAAAAAAAGATCATACTTGGGGGTCGGGGGAAAAACGTTATCCCAAAATCTTCCAAACGTCATCCGAAAGGGACAAAAGGGAAAGGGCCGGGGAAACCCCCGGGGGGGTTCACCCGAGC
>NW_026715930.1:0-18495 GCF_029784015.1 Lycium ferocissimum
GTGAGCATGATGATTCCGCCAAGAGGCAAGCGCGGGTTATACCTTCTTTTGATGTCTTCTATATTTTCTTATTATGTTATTGTTCATGTTCTGTGCTTATTATCATATTATGATTCATGTCTTACTTACTCAGTACATTACTCGTACTGACGTCCTTTCTTTTTGGACGTTGAGTTCATGCCCGCAGATCGGTGTAGCACCGAGTAAGCCGTACCCGCAGGGATCTCTCTTCCGTCTCGACGGGGGAGCTCCATTTGGATCTGAGCGACCGACCTTTTGGCATGCTCCTTTTGATATACGGCATGACGGGGGCTTTGTCCTATCTTTTCTACGGTCTTGTATTCGATAGAGGTACGAGACGGTTGTATATCATGGGATGTCATGTGGCTTTGGCTGTCCTTCTTTTGCGTACGGTTGTACATATTGGCTAAGCGCCTACACGTCGTCTTTGTTCATATGCTTACATATACATACGTATATTCTCATGCTTGATCTAGGGGTGTATATTGTGTAACGGTAATAGCGAGCGGTTGCAATCGAATGTCGATAAAATAAAATGGGCCACCGGTTACTTCGTATAGAGTAAGAAAGAGTTATAGGTGCTCGGTCGGTAGTGGTCGAGCACCGTCGCGGCTCATCGGGGTTGCGCCGTGACAAAAAAATTAATATCGCGATCGGGTAGACATACCGGTAGATCGGACGTGAATACCTCCGTGAACTCACTCACAATGGGAATGGACTCAAGGGGTGGAGATGCAACAATAGTGTCACGTATATAAGCTAAATAAGCTAAGCACCCCTTGTTGACTAATTTCTTTGGCTCAAGAAATGAAATAATCTTCTTCGGAGCAGGACTAGGAGTACCCTTCCACTCAAGTATTGGAATGCCAAGCATGGCTAAAGTGACGGTCATGGCATGACAGTCCAAGATCGCGTGATAAGGAAAAAGACAGGTCATGCCCAAAATAATATCCAAATCCACCATATCAAGTATCATCAAGTCTACCCTACCTGTCATAACCCATAAAAGTAACCAAGCACGGCCGATAGTACTCGATCAACCATAATAGAATCTCCAACTAGAGTAGCCGCATGAATAGGTACCGCTATGCTATCATAAGTCAAGTCCCAACAATGGACATGATATGCAGAAACATACGAATAAGTGGATCCAGGATCAAATAATACAAATGCTGCTCTATGTCGGACAGAAAGAATACCTAAAATGACAGCATTTGAGGCCTCCGCCTCGGGTCTACCTGGGAACGAATAACACTGGGCCCACCACGACCAGACTATGATCCATCTCTCAAACTGCGGGACCACCTCTAGCGGCACGGGGACGAGCACGCATCGGAAGATCGTCCGGCGCTCCCGAGCCGGAACCACTATAACCCCCAACCGTTGCCTCTTCTCACTAACCCCTCTAAATGCGTGGGCCTTAGCAGCCTCGACTAAGGAAGCATGCTCAACAATGGACTGGAAGGAAGCACCCATAGCCTCAAGCTGAAGGCATGGGTTCTGAAGAGCAGTAGAGAACCCACTAACAAATCATCGAATCCTATCAGGCTTAGTAGGAATCAGGGGTCTTTGAATAACGGGCCAAATGCAAATGAGAGAGTCACATAAAGCATCAACGGACAATCCCCTTTGCCGCAAGTGGAGGAACCACCATCTCTACGTGACTCTCTCAAAAGCCGTGGCACATACTTCTCAAGGAAGAAGGCCCGTGTCCACGAAAGTGGAGAAGTACCCGGTCCGCAAGAAAGAAGTACCTCCAGAGCCTTCGTGTCTCCGAAAAATCCGGTATGACCTGGTACATTGACCTTACGGGTCTCAACAATCCCATCCCGTGCAATAACTCGTGCATGACCAAGATAAACTCATATGCATCCTCTCTAGAAGTACAAATGAATCTCGACGGCTCTATCTTCCTGAACCTCCTTACCAGCTCCTGATCAGTCAAAGTCATAACAGGGCCTGCCACGAGTCTAAGATCATCTCCCGAGGTCGGCACTGTATCCATCCGTGGAGCTACAGCCGCAGCAGGATGCGCTGCACGGGTCTACCTCTGCTTGGGGTCTGTGCCCCACCACTAGTCTGTGATCCTCCACCCGAAGAAGTAATACCAGCGGCAGCCTGCTAGGCATCCAAATGGAGTAGAACACGAGCCATAGAATCCGCATCATCTACTGCGGCTGGCCTCAGGTGTACCGAGCCGCACGGAGCCACATCATCCTCGACGGTGTCACGACCCCAAGGCCGTGACGGGTGCCGTGGTACCCTGCGGCACCTCTTATCATGTATTCTATTCGTGCTACTGAGTGGGCCTGTTATACCCCGCGTTTCGCACATTTGAATATTTCGAGTTAATGGCGGGAAGTTAAGGACAAGGTTATATTTCCCGATTTTGCTTGAACATGCAAGTCGTTTATAATGTTATTGGCGTGGAAAATCAAGGGCAAACTCGGAATTTGGGAATTTCTATTAAATTGTGACTTTTGGAGAAGCCAAAGTGGCCATGTATAGTGGCAAGTGGGCCCCACGGGTGGCCAATATTTTCATGCCATGAGATGGCACATGTGTATATTACACATTTGTGGGATATATATATATATATATATATATATATATATATATATATATATATATATATGTGTGTGTATATAAACAAAGATGACAAGAAGGGATCAATTAGTCATCTTTTATAATTTAAAAGAAAAGTCTAGAAAAATTGAGAAAAATTGGAGGGAAAAAGAAGCACATGACCGGCCATGTGAATGGTTATATATATATATATATGTAAGGGATGAATTATAAGACACAAGTCATTATTTTCAACTTAGGAAATTTCAAGAAGGTTGGAGAGAAAGAAAGAAAAGAGAGAGAGGTGACCATTCGGCCAAGCAAGCTGGCCGAATATGGTCCCTTAAGTTTGATGGTGAAGAGTGATTTTCTCCTTGTCTTTCTACTAATTAGGAGGTCCTTATTATCATGGAGTAGTTGTTGAAGCAAGAAAACCATTCGTTGTCGGAAAACAACATCCTAGCCGAGTGAAGAACAAGTGGGAAAAGGTAAGGTTCTATCCTCTTTTACATGTTTTATGGATGCTTTGGACGTGTTATAATGCATGGAAACGAATGAAAAACATGAAAATATGGATGTTGAAGTTGAGCCATGGATAAGGATGTTTAGCCGTGTATGTGTGCGGCATGTTTAGAGTGATGAATTAATTTTATGTAGTAAGTTAGTTGTTGATTGAAATGTATAGAAATGGATGGAAATGCATGAAACTTTATGGAAGTGTGCATGTAGTGTTGTGGCCGTGGGGTATGGTGTAGTGTAGGAGAAAATGAATCAATTCTATTTAATATGTTGATTGTTGTCGTTGTGGATTCCATGATGTAAAATGAAGGTTTGGTGGCTTGAAATGGATTTGAAGTCGTATGTGCATTGTTGAAGAATCTAGTATGACATTAGCATGATTCCTTGTAATTGCATGAATAATATTGTTAATGTGTGGTTGTTATATTTTACGAATATGGAAGAAAGGAAACGTGTTGCTAATGTTTTTATGGAAGTTGGAAGATTTCGGGTAGCATTGGATTATTAGGAATATTGTGGTATTGTTGTTGATAATGTGGCCGAGTTCCATTCTCGGGTTTGTTGTTGTTGAAATTGGCCAAGTTGAACTTGGTGGGATGGTACATTTACAGGGGAGATCGCCGAAATTTAGGACCATGACAAAGTGTTACTTTAAAGAATCAACTTCCAAAGGCACTAATCAAGTTTTGGTAAACATGACCAATTTGTAGAATTTGGCGGATTTGGAACGTGAATTTGGAATAGCAGAAGGAGCGGAAAGAGGTATGTAAGACTTCACTTTCCTTTCTTGGCATGTCCTAGATGTAATAGGGCTGGATACGGGCCTCGGGGACCATTCCTTTTCTCGGAATCCAAGATTGAAATTAGCTATTATTCATTCAGTAGAATTGAAATAGAAATTGTGCAAAATGTGGGAAAAACCTCCTAGACCTCTAGAACTTGCATAAATAAGACCCGACTACCCTAAAACTCTCCTAAGTAATGTCATGAAACGTATTATACGTCAACTGTGTACGCCGCCTCATTTGACCCGAGGTGGGCCCATTGTTCCCGGATTTTCTTTAGTGCTTCGTTTACCCACCGACAAATGTTGTAACTATTCTCAGGGGAATATTTCCACGATGAAAGTGATAACGGTGATGTAAAGGAAAGAACATGTCTATGATAAGCATGACAAGGATGACTCCATGACTACGAGCCTTAAGTAAAGAATCCAATGCGAGTATGAAAGTGATAAACTAGTCCTTGATCTTCGATTCTACCCTTTAGCTATGGTATTATTTTCTAAAGATTTCAAAGTCTACAAATAAACGCATATGATGTCCATGATTTCATTCCATGTTTTCTTTAATGATATCTGTCCATTGATAGTCTCGCCTTAAAATACTCGTTCCTTCAAGGTGAGACAAAGCGATCCCGGTTAATCCATAATGTAATCGGAGGTCACCGACCTTACGTCACTCCGATAGACACATGACCTTCCTTGGGCTCCCATGCATGCGTTTATATGATACATGTATATGTGGGGAATGGGGAGGGCAACGTTTCCACCGATTCATTTTGGATTACATCCCGGACGCGGGATGCCGGACGCGGGATATGGGAGAGCCGTACGCGGCGTCGTTTATGTGATGTATAGAAATATATATAATATGATATACTTGGGACAACCCAATTGGGGAGGGGGGTGGGAGAGCGGTAAATTCGGCGTACGTAAATGCGAGTAAAAGTACCGTTTTTCGAAAGGTATCGTTTTCTATGTACAAGAATAAGAAACACCGTGTTCGAAAAAGAGAAAAAAACTAGGCATGCATGGCATCCGCCCCGAGCGGCACACACACGTACGTGTTACTCCTTTATCCTATGATACGGTCTATGTTTCCATACAGTTATTACTCTGCACAGGTTACAGTTTTATACGTGATATGTTCCATATGTACAGATACAGCTTCCCATGATATGCCTCATGTGTACAGAATACTCTCTTTACATGATATGCTCTACAGCTTTTACTATGTTGTTACTTTCATGCCTTACATACTCAGTACATTGCTCGTACTGACCCCTCTTCTCTGGGGGCTGCGTTTCATGCCGCGCAGGTACACCCAGATGGGTTGAAGTTAATATAGAAGATGCTCCAGCGAAGTTGGCGAGCTCCATTTGGCACGGAGTGTAGCCGAGTCGAGTACACGTGCCGGGATTTCGATCACGGTTAGAGACTTTGCGAGACGAGTCGTGGGTACCAGACAGTCGGTCTGTCAGTGGCTTCATAGGCCAATGTGTCAGTTTGTATTATGATATAAGTTTTATACAGTTATAAATTCGATTTGCTTGGAAGGCAACAGAAAGAATACTTTAGTGAGCCTTATCAGATGTATTTGACTTAGAGAAAAAAAATTTATGCAGGGAATGAGAGTCAGAGGGTTCGCTCGGCCCTAGGTAAGGGTCGGGTGCCCATCACACCCTGATCAAGATTGGGGTGTGACAGGGCCATATGGACGATACAATCATATCTTACTCAATATAATCATCAATAACATACTCGTGAACGAGTGCCAGTGGATTTTACCCAAAAGATTATACAGCCATAAAGGCGAGCAGGACTACAAACATCTCTTCGTACACGTACGTCTACGAGCCTCTAAATAAGATACATATATCCACAAGTCGGGGCCGGAATCTACCGTGCCCAAATATGTACACAAAAGTAGTACCAGTGAACTGGAGCTCCGGAACAACTGGAGCGCTTCCAATATGCTGCTGGTGGGGCCTCTAGGGATCAGATGCGTCTACCTGTCTACCTGCGGGCATGAACGCAGCGTCCACAAGAAGGGACGTCAGTACGAGCAATGTACTGAGTATGTAAGGCATGAGTAACAGCATAGGGAAGGATACATAGCATGAACTGTAACAAAACGAAAACATAGGACATATCATATCATGGGATAAAGAGCAACCTGTGCATCTGAGTGCCTTTTGGCGGGTATCATGCATGCTTAGTGCTGCGGAACGTGCAGCCCGATCCATATATATAACATTATATTGCTGCGGAACGTGCAGCCCGATCCATATAATACATTGCTGCGGAACGTGCAGCCCGATCCATATATATATAAAATAATAGTGCCGAGGAACGTACGGCCCGATCCATATCTATACAATATAATAGTGCCGAGGAACGTACGGCCCGATCCATATCCACATATCCCGCGTCCGGGCATCCCGCGATCGGGACGGTATCATGTCATATCATACCAACTGATCAGGTGGTTACGCGTATATAATGCTCTCGCCCTTTTCCATATTCCCATATACATATACATATACATATAAAATAATTCATAAGTCATATTCATATATCATAGTCATATATCATATTCATATATCATAGTCCCATTGTATCCTTTCAAAAGTCGTCAGAAGTACATAAAAGGGGAGTCGCGGGACCCACGAACGGGTGTCGACCGAGCCGGGCCCGCCTATGGAAAACATAATCATCATACATCATGGAATCATTTTTGATCATATCGAGGCGATCCGGTTCTGTCTGTGAAAGTTACGGACTTTCGTAGTTTCGGAATCGTTTAGAAACAAACTCTTTTGAAAGCAAAATCTTTATGCAACTTTTGAAACTCGGTTGTACAAATGACATAAGGACTAGGATTTGACCATATTAAGAATGCAAATATCAAGAAGCCAATGAGAATCATAAACATGCTCGGGTCACCGGAATAGAGTTGCCTCGAAGTTCGTGTCATAACTTATTTTCAACTAGGACATGCCAAAGAAAGAAGGGGTGAGCCTTAACATACCTGCTCGACCTTCTATTGGCTACGTCTATCCGTCCGAGCTCGCAAATCTACATTCGAGAGAATTCACACTAATATTAGTCTCCGTATTACATACTTACTTCAAGTTTCATCTTAAACTATGTTATATTCTATCGAAAATCGGGCAGCATCTCCCCTGTCTAGGTGCCTAGCCCGAATTCTCAATTCATCAACCAACAACAACAACAACAATACCAACATCAATAATATCATTTACATATCAAAATATTCCATAAAACAGCCCACACGCTGTTTTCCAATTTCCATAACTAGTCAATTCACTATTCAACAATTCAATCGTTTTGCCGAATTCACAAACTACACCAACAATCCGCATGCTAACAATCATCATTCTTATGAACACAAAGGCCTATATTAACATCATATTACTCTCCAAAATATCCCACAACAATTGCAACATCAACATAAGTCATCAAACATTCATTTTCATCATAGAATCTACAACAAACAACAACCAAAATTCTACATAAAATTAGCTCGTCATGTTTCCCCCAAGAACAGCCCCTACACGGCCACATACAACACCCCACGGTTCAACACCAACATTTAAGGTTTCATAATTTCCATCTACTTCAACACCCTACAACAACCAACATGCTAATTGGAATTAATTCACTACCTTAACACCACACACATATACACGGCCAAACATACATACACACGGTTTCACTTCAACATCTCTATTTTCATGGGCTTTATTCATTTTCATACTTCACAACGTACACAAACCATACATAACATATAAAAAGGGAGATTGGACCTTACCTTCTCCGCTTGATTCTTCAACCTAACTAGAGTTTGTTCTTGAACCAATTCTTGTTCCAACTATTCCAACGACCACTCTATGTTGTTCTCCACCTTCTAATGAGTTGAATTGCTAGAGGGAATTATTTCTTTTGATCCCTTCCTTCTCTCTCTCTCTCTCGGTTTTTCTCCTTTCTTTTTCCAAGCTTGGCCGAATGGCCTTGTTGTTTCCTCTCTAGTTTTCTTGAAATTTCTAGAGGAATGGTGAAGCATGGTCTTTCCTTGACCAACACATATATATATATATATATATATATATGCAATAATGGGCACATGGCCGGCCATGTGCCCCTTTTTTTTCTTTTTTTTTTCCTTTCTTTTTCTCCAAGTTTCTAGAATTTCCTTAAGTCATAAAGATGACCAATTTTATTTCTTACTTGCCTAGTCATCTTGTCCACATGTACACTTAGTCCTTGAAATATAATAGTTTCCGAATTCCAAGTTTGCCCTTAATATTCCATGCCCATAATATTTGTAAGTGACTTGCGCATTAAATCAAAACCGGAAAATGGCCTTATCCTTAACTTTCCTTCCGTAACCTATTACACGAACTCGGACTCTTGTATCCTTTCGACAATACTCCGGTGTCTATAGTTAACTAGCTAACTCCTAGTAAATCTCAATGCACCGAAACTTGGGGGTGTAATAATCCCTCCCCCCTTAGGAATATTCGTCCTCGAATGTTAGTCTCTTAGGGACTTAAAAACATACTGGAGCTTTTCTTATACCTATACTATTATCATCTTGTCATAACCACCCAAAATTCGATCAAAGAATCATTTTGGAGAAACATTACATACCTGAGGGTACTGAGGCTCGGTTTGTACATCTTCTGGAGGCTGAAACAGATGTGGGTACCTGGACTTCATTTCTTTCTCGGCTTCCCAAGTCATTTCTTCTCTGTTATTATTCCTCCACAAAACTTTGACTGAAGCTACATCCTTGGTCCTAAGCCTTCGGACTTGCCTATCCAAGATAGCAACCGGTACTTCTTCATAGGACAATTTCTCCGTGACTTGTACATCATCCACAGGGACAATCCGGGAGGGATCCCCAACACACTTGCGTAGCATGGATACGTGAAATACCGGGTGGACTGATTCTAATTCTGGGGGTAAATCTAACTCATATACTACTCGGCCCACTTTGCGCACAATCTTGTAAGGCCCAATATAACGAGGACTGAGCTTTTCTTTCTTACCAAATCTCATCACCCCTTTCATCGGTGATACTTTCAAGAACACCCAATCATTGACTTTGAATTCTAAGTTTCGCCGACGGTTATCCGCATAGGATTTTTGACGACTCTGAGCTGTTAGTAGCCGTTCTTGAATAAGCTTAACATTCTCTACCGCTTGTTGAATCAGATCTGGGCCTACTAACTGTGTTTCTCCTACCTCGAACCATCCAATAGGCGATCTACACTTTCTCCCGTACAAAGCTTCATATGGGGCCATTTGAATACTAGAGTGATAGCTATTGTTGTATGCAAACTCAATAAGTGGCAGGTGATCGTCCCAATTGCCTCCAAGATCTAGCACGCAAGCCCTTAGCATATCTTCCAGGGTTTGGATAGTACGCTCTGCCTGTCCGTCGGTTTGCGGATGGAATCTTTGTCTTGAGTTTCACCGCGTTCCCAAACCTTCTTGAAAGGATCTCCGAAATTGGCCGTAAATTGCGCCTCTATCCGTAATAATAGACACCGGAACCCCGTGGATTCGTACTATCTCTTTGATGTATAATTTTGCATAGTCTTCTCGCCGAATACGTCGTTCGACCGGCGTAAAGTGAGCGGACTTCGTGAGCCTATCAACTATTACCCATATAGAATCGTATTTGCGCGGGAACGAGGCAAGCCTACAATGAAATCCATGTTAATCGCCTCCCATTTCCAGGTGGGGATCTCTATGGCTTGCAGTAATCCTCCGGACTTCTGATGCTCCATTTTAACTTGTTGACAGTTTGGACATTGGGCAACAAACTCCGCTATGTCTCTTTTCATGCCATCCCACCAATATAAGCATCTAAGGTCATGATACATCTTTGTTGACCCCGGATGGATAGAATAACGAGCATGATGTGCCTCGCCCATGATCTGTCGTCGTAGCCCAGCAACATTAGGCACGCATAATCTTCCTCTATTCCATAGCACTCCGTCGGGTGTCACTTCAAATGGGGTCTTCTCCTTTTGAGGAGCTGTATCTCTATACTGTGCCAGAACAGGGTCCTCGTACTGACATCTCTTTACCTCTTCTATAATAGAGGACTCAGCAACTCCTCTGAGAGAAACTCCACTATCTCCCGAATCGGCCAAACGGACTCAAGGCTGGCTAGTTGGTAAATCTCACGAACCATCTCCTCGCTTCCGGTTGTACATTTGTCGTGCCACCCATAGATTTACGGCTAAGAGCATCCGCTACAACATTCGCTTTCCCTGGATGATATAAGATATCAACGTCACAATCCTTTAACAGCTCTAGCCATCGTCTTTGGCGTAAATTCAGCTCCTTCTGTTTGAAGATATATTGTAGGCTCTTATGATCAGTATAAATGTCCACATGGACACCATATAAATAGTGTCTCCACATCTTTAGTGCGTGAATAACCGCAGCCAATTTCAAGTCATAAGTGGGATAATTTTTCTCGTGTTTTCGTAACTGCCGTGAGGCATAGGCAATCACTTTGCCATGCTGCATCAACACGCAACCTAGTCCGATACCTGAAGCATCACAGTAAATAACCAAGCCCTCCGATCCTTCGGGGAGTGTCAAGACTGGGGCCGAAGTCAATCTATTTTTCAATTCCTGGAAGCTGCGCTCACACGCATCCGTCCATTGAAACTTAACCGCCTTCTGGGTCAGCTTCGTTAATGGTGCTGCGAGGGACGAAAATCCTTCTACAAACCTTCGATAGTAACCGGCCAACCCCAAGAAACTACGGACCTCTGTAGGCGTTGTCGGCCTTGGCCAATTCTTCACAGCTTCAATCTTCTGTGTATCTACCCGAATACCATCAGCAGAAATGATGTGGCCCAGAAAAAGCCACCGAATTTAGCCAGAATTCACATTTTGAAAATTTGGCATATAACTCACGAGCTCGAAGGATTCCAAGAACAGTACGCAAGTGGTCTGCATGTTCCGCTTCTGATCGGGAATACACCAAAATGTCATCAATGAATACGATCACGAACAAATCCAAGAAAGGCCTGAATACATTATTCATCAGGTTCATGAATATCGTCGGGGCGTTGGTCAGGCCAAACGACATTACCCGAAACTCATAATGGCCGTATCTCGTTCTGAAAGCTGTCTTGGGGATGTCCTCCTCCTTAACCCTCACTTGATGGTACCCTGATCTTAGATCTATTGATCAAACAAATCGTCGATCCTTGGGACGGGGTACTTATTCTTTATGGTCACCTTGTTCAATTGCCTGTAATCGATACACATTCTTAAGAGTCTTTCTTTCTCACAAACAACACAGGTGCTCCCCATGGCGACGAGCTTGGTCTAATAAAGCCTTTTTCAAGCAAATCCTTCAGCTGCGCTTTTAACTCCTTTAGTTCTGCAGGGGCCATTCGATATGGGGGGATTGATATGGGCTTAGTATCAGGTAGCACATGTGGTGAACTCAATCTCCCGCTCTGGCGGTAACCCGGAAGCTCGTCTGGGAACACGTCTGGGAATTCATTCACCACAGGGACGGATTGAAGGGTTGGTGGTTCTGCTTCTATGTCTTGAACCCGAACCAAATGATAAATGTAGCCCTTGGCAATCATCTTTCTTGCTTTGAAGTAGGAGATAAATCGACCCCTCGGAGATGTCGTATTGCCCTTCCATTCTAATACTGGTTCCCCTGGGAACTGGAATCGGACTGCCTTTGTTCTACAATCAACGTTAGCGTAACAGGAGGCTAGCCAATCCATTCCCATAATGACATCAAAATCTAGCATCTCTAACTCATGTAAATCAGCAGTAGTACGACGATCACAAACCGCGATCACACAATCCCTATATACCCGTCCAACTAGTACTGGGTCTCCTACAGGTGTAGCCACCTCAAAAGGTATAATTGGTTTCGGTCTCATTCCGACACGGTTAGCAACATAGGGAGCAATATATGACAGAGTAGAACCTGGATCAATCAACGCATATACATCATAGGAGAATACTGACAGTATACCTGTAACCACGTCTGGGGAAGATTCACGATCTTGCCGTCCCGCCAGTGCGTATATACGGTTCTGGGGACCGCCTGAACTGGGTGTTCCACCTCTGCCTCGGCCACGGCCTGCCGGAGCCTGGGATGCTTGTCCAGGAGGGCGCACGGACGATGATGAACCAATCGCCGATCCGGCGGCCTGAGCTCTGTCTCCTTCATACCTCAGCGGACAATCCCGCATCAAATGGCCAACTTGGCCACAAGTAAAACAGCACTCGTATTCTACGCGACACCGTCAGTGTGTGCGTTCCGCCACACAGTACACCGTGGTAGGGGTGGCCTCGCCCCTACCAGAATCGGCCAGACCGGGACCGAAGCCTTTGAACTCGGCACGGTCCCGAATAGAGAGGACGGTCGGATCTTTTACCCGCAAATCGAGCGGGTGCGCCGGCTGCGATTGGTCGGAATGCCGGAATATTGCCGTGTCCGCCCTCCTCTATACTCACCGCTAGCTCCGAAAGATCCGGCCCTTTTTCTCGCGCCCTCATCGGGTAACGTTCACTCTCTCGGCGCCGTTCTTCCAAGTTTTGGGCATGGGCCTGAATACGAGCGATGTCCATCCCATCCTGGAGTGAAGCCGTCAAACAGTCTTTAACTAGATGTGGCCCCAACCCACTCACAAATCGATACACACGGTCTCCCATATCGGCTACCATGGCTGAGGCATACCTGGCCAAAGAATTAAATCGGAGGCTGTACTCCCGAGCGCTCATATTCCCTTGCTTAAGATTCAAGAACTGATCAGCTCGGGCCCGTCGTACCTCCGGTGGTAAATAATGTCGCAGGAATGCTTCGGTGAACTCTTAAACCGGAGGAGGTGCATTTGCTCCCCTCGAAGATATCCAATCATTATACCCGCGGACGGCTATATCCCGCAACCTATACAAAGCCAACTCTACCGACTCCGTATCCGAAGCATGTATTATCTGCGGCGTCCTCCCGCATCTCGTCTATGAAGCCCTGTGGGTCCTCATTGGGTTTCGAACCATAAAACTCTGGAGGATTCAGGCTGACAAAGTCGCGAGCTCTCGCACTCACCGCCCTATCACCTTGGCCCGGACCTTGCCGCTGAGCTTGCGCGGCAACCAATTGGGTCGAACCTGAATAGCACCGCCACCGCCGGCCCCGAACCGCCGGCGGTGGAACCGGTGGTACCGGGGGGGAGAAGGCTTTCTTCTCTGCTCCGCCGACACGGTGGAGCCTGAGAAGTCTGAGGAGGGGCTTCATTATGAGACTCGCCCTCTCCTACCTCCACTGGTGGCTCCCGTTCAACTCTTCTCCCAGCCACCGTCTTGGTCTTGCCCTTTTGGGCCGCCGTAGCTTTCCTCTTCACAGGCATTGCTGAAATCATAGCAAACGATTAGGAGAAGACCAAGGAATCCTGGTAACATAGCTCTATCGCACGATCTAGAGTGCAAAGAAGGTCAGTCATTCCTAAATGCCCTGCAGCCTCCTGTTTATAAGTGTGGCGCGCTTCACACCCATAAACAGGACTCTACCGGACACGGCTCGTAGACAACCCCTAGGACGAACTGCTCTGATACCACTTTTGTCACGACCCCACCCGAGGCCGTGACGGGTGCCCGGTAGTACCCTACCGGCACCTCTTATCATGTATTCTATTCGTGCTACTGAGTGGGCCATATGGACGATACAATCATATCTTACTCAATATAATCATCAATAACATACTCGTGAACGAGTGCCAGTGGATTTTACCCAAAAGATTATACAGCCATAAAGGCGAGCAGGACTACAAACATCTTACTGTACACGTCTGTCTACGAGCCTCTAAATAAGATACATATATCCACAAGTCGGGGCCGGAATCTACCGTGCCCAAATATGTACACAAAAGTAGTACCGATGGCGGAGCTCCGGAACAATGGAGCGCTTCCAATATCCGCCGCGGGGCCTCTAGGGATCGGATGCGTCACCGTCCACTGCGGGCATGAACGCAACGTCCACAAGAAGGGACGTCAGTACGAGCAATGTACTGAGTATGTAAGGCATAAGTAACAGCATAGGGAAGGATACATAGCATGAACGGTAACAAAACGAAAACATAAGACATATCATATCATGGGATAAAGAGCAACCTGTGCATCTGAGTGCCTTTTTGGCGGGTATCATGCATGCTTAGTCTTTGCGGAACGTGCACCGATCCATATATATATATAATATTATATTTGCGGAACGTGCGCCCGATCCATACAATACATTTCGCGGAACGTGCGCCCGATCCATATATATATATAAAATAATAGTGCCGAGGAACGTACGGCCCGATCCATATATATAATATTAGTGCGAGGAACGTACGGCCCGATCCATATCCACATATCCCGCGTCCGGGCATCCCGCGTCCGGGACGGTATCATGTCATATCATACCAACTGATCAGGTGGTTACGCGTATATAACGCTCTCGCCCTTTTCCATATTCCCATATACATATACATATACATATACATATAAAATAATTCATAAGTCATATTCATATATCATAGTCATATATCATATTCATATATCATAGTCCCATCGTATCCCTTCAAAAGTCGTCAGAAGTACATAAAAGGGGAGTCGCGGGACCCACGAACGGGTGTCGACCCGAGCCGGGCCCGCCTATGGAAAACATAATCATCATACATCATGGAATCATTTTTGAGCATATCGAGGCGATCCGGTTCTGTCTGTGAAATTTACGGACTTTCCTAGTTTCGGAATCGTTTAGAAACAAACTCTTTTGAAAGCAAAATCTTTATGCAACTTTTGAAACTCGGTTGTACAAATGACATAAGGACTAGGATTTGACCATATTAAGAATGCAAATATCAAGAAGCCAATGAGAATCATAAACATGCTCGGGTCACCGGAATAGAGTTGCCTCGAAGTTCGTGTCATAACTTATTTTCAACTAGGACATGCCAAAGAAAGAAGGGGTGAGCCTTAACATACCTGCTCGACCTCCTATTGGCTACGTCTATCCGTCCGAGCTCGCAAATCTACATTCGAGAGAATTCACACTAATGTTAGTCTCCGTATTACATACTTACTTCAAGTTTCATCTTAAACTATTTTATATTCTATCGAAAATCGGGCAGCATCTCCCCTGTCTAGGTACCTAGCCCGAATTCTCAATTCATCAACCAACAACAACAACAACAACAATACCAACATCAATAATATCATTTCCATATCAAAATATTCCATAAAACAGCCCACACGCTGTTTTCCAATTTCCATAACTAGTCAATTCACTATTCAACAATTCAATCGTTTTGCCGAATTCACAAACTACACCAACAATCCGCATGCTAACAATCATCATTCTTATGAACACAAAGGCCTATATTAACATCATATTACTCTCCAAAATAGCCCACAACAATTGCAACATCAACATAAGTCATCAAACATTCATTTTCATCATAGAATCTACAACAAACAACAACCAAAATTCTACATAAAATTAGCTCGTCAAGTTTCCCCAAGAACAGCCCCTACACGGCCACACACACAACACCCCACGGTTCAACACCAACATTTAAGGTTTCACAATTTCCATCTACTTCAACACCCTACAACAACCAACATGCTAATTGGAATTAATTCACTACCTTAACACCACACACATATACACGGCCAAACATACATACACACGGTTTCACTTCAACATCTCTATTTTCATGGGCTTTATTCATTTTCATACTTCACAACGTACACAAACCATACATAACATATAAAAATGGAGAGTGGACCTTACCTTCTCCGCTTGATTCTTCAACCTAACTAGAGTTTGTTCTTGAACCAATTCTTGTTCCAACTATTCCAACGACCACTCTATGTTGTTCTCCACCTTCTAATGAGTTGAATTGCTAGAGGGAATTATTTCTTTTGATCCCTTCCTTCTCTCTCTCTCTCGGTTTTTCTCCTTTCTTTTTCCAAGCTTGGCCGAATGGCCTTGTTGTTTCCTCTCTAGTTTTCTTGAAATTTCTAGAGGAATGGTGAAGCATGGTCTTTCCTTGACCAACACACACACACACATATATATATATATATATATATATATATATATATATATATATATATATATATATATATATATATATATATATATATTTTTATTTTTTTTTTTTTTTCTTTCTTTTTCTCCAAGTTTCTAGAATTTCCTTAAGTCATAAAGATGACCAATTTTATTTCTTACTTGCCTAGTCATCTTGTCCACATGTACACTTAGTCCTTGAAATATAATAGTTTCCGAATTCCAAGTTTGCCCTTAATATTCCATGCCCATAATATTTGTAAGTGACTTGCGCATTAAATCAAAACCGGAAAATGGCCTTATCCTTAACTTTCCTTCCGTAACCTATTACACGAACTCGGACTCTTGTATCCTTTCGACAATACTCCGGTGTCTATAGTTAACTAGCTAACTCCTAGTAAATCTAAATGCACCGAAACTTGGGGGTGTAATAGACCGTCGGGTCTCGGACCTGCCGAACCTCAAGCTTTGGAGATGGAGATCTCGCATGCCGCTGCCTGATCGCAGGGGCCCTGCCTCTGGCTGGTGCAGCCTCGCAGCCTCTAGCTTGACCGTGTCCTATAACTGTCACACGTCTCCTGGTGCCAGCCGCAGTTGCAGGCTCCGGTACCTAATCTCAGGCTATCATGGCACGAGTCCTCACCATCTGTGAGAGAAAAGATAAGAATCAGATACCAATTCGACTGTTCCAAATAGCAATTAGAATAAAGTAGCACGAAAGAATGAAAGAAAGTGAAGTTCTCTAAATGTCCTATAGCCTCTCGCTGATAAGTAAGGAGCTCATTGTCACACCCCAATCCCGATAGGGTATGATGGGCACCCGACCCCTTACTCAGAGCCGAGCGAACCCGCTGGTCCTCGTATGTTCATAATCTCACTGGACTCTTAAATCATGAAATGGATGCATAATGTAAGCTTTTCAAAAAAAACATGTTTTTCGTCTTTCTCAAATCAAGGAAAAATCTGTATACATATGAAACTTGTAACATAATGCATAATGACACATCGGCTAACAGAGCCGCTTACAAGACTGACATGTTCTATACGTAACTCTGTTTGCAAAGCCTCTAATAGAACTCAAGATACCATAACATAGATACTCTGACTCAGCAGCACTCCGGAAGGAAATGGAGCTCGACAATCCAGCTGGAACATCTTCTACTAATATCCTCGACTCATCTGTATACACCTGCGTGGCATGAAACGCGGCCCCGTAAAGAAGGGGGGGTCTGCGGAATATGTCGAACATGTAAAGCATGGAATACAGTAAACAGAATCGTACTGAAGTAAGGAGCATAGAAAATTAGTACGGTAACCAGAAACCACAAGGCTTGCCTTTGAACATAAATCATGCATGTCAATATCATATCCAATTCATTATGGGACTTAGAAACATAAGTGAATAATCATCTTGTACATATGCATATATAACGTGTCCTGGCCCTCTAGTGAGGGACTCGGTAAATAAAATCATCATATCATCATATATATATACAGTACCCGGCCCTCTAGTGAGGGACTCTGTGAATAAAATCATCATATACATGTACATATAACGTGCCCCGGCCCCTTAGTGAGGGACGCGGTGAATGAAGTCATCATATGCCATCCTGGCCGCCTCCCCCATATCATCATATCATCATATACATATACATATAACGTGTCCCAGCCCTCTAGTGAGGGACGCGGTGAATAATGCAGTGGAGTTGTGCACGAATACATGCCCTGGCCCCAGTGAAAGAAGTAATAACAGCTTCCACGAGCAGAGTAGTGAGAAACCATATGCATATAAATCAACTTTTAAGACTCAATAGATAAGAAGACAAATCAACGCTCGAGTATCAAACGATAGTCATGTTAAATCCGTTCTAAATGCCATTAGTACCACGTTAAAGAGAGTCTTAGAGATCATAGACATGCTAGTCGATATAGAATCTTTTACAAACGTATCGAAGAGATCCGAGCCCGTCTATGAAAGTTAAGGACCTTATTCGACATAGGATCCTTTAGGAACAAAACTCATTATGCAACATTTACTATCCAATCATACAAAAGACACAAAGACCATAGCTCGACTATATTGAGAGTGCGAATATCAATAAGTGAATAAGAATCATAGACATGCTCGGATCTTAGGAATAGAGTTACCCCAAGGCTCGTATCATGCCTTACTTTACATCTAAGACATGCCAAAAGAAAGAAAGTGGTAAGCTTTACATACTGTTCCCCTCTTATTGGCTACGCTTATTCGTCGAGCTCGTAAGTCTACATTTAAGAGGATTGACATGAACGTTAGCCTCTTTATCGCATACTTACTCCAAGTTTCAAATCAAACTATTCCATATATTTTGCCGAAAATCGAAAGCATCTCCCTTGTTTATATGCCTAGCCCAAATTCTCAATTCAACAACCAACAACAACAACAATAATACCAACATCAACAACACTATTATTCGTACCAACATATTCC
>NW_026715931.1:0-18685 GCF_029784015.1 Lycium ferocissimum
TAGGTATGAAATGATATGAACCTTGGGGTAAACTCTGCTCTCTAGTTCCAAGCATAATTTGTGATTCTTTTATTCGTAATGTTATTGTCACGAGCCTACTACATGATTGACTAATGAATGATGTATAGAAGTTCCTACTCTTAAAGAATTGCACGACTAGAGGCATACTTGACTTTCAAAAGCTACACTATGTTAAATGGATACAGGTACATGAAATCTGAAACGTTTCGGTTGTAGATGGTTATGAGATTTAAAAGAATTGGACATGATTATTGTCCCGATGTCCGAGAGCTGATTTAGTTTACTATTCATTGAGTCTTAAAGATGTTTTACTTTTATGTGGTTGCTTATTACTCTGCTCGTGCTACCGCAATATCCTTCACTGAGTCCCGGGCCAGGGTACGTTCTCGTGCGCAAATCTATTATATTATTCACAGAGTCCCTCACTAGAGGGCCGGGACACGTTATATATATACATATGATGATATGATGATATGATGATATGGGGAGGCGGCCAGGATGGCATATGATTCCTTATTACCGAGTCCCTTATTAAAGGGCCGGGACACGTATATGTTTATGTTTATGAGAATATGATTTTAACTACCGAGTCCCTTTCTAAAGGGCCGGGACACGTTATATATATATATATGACTATGATATGATTTTTCTTACCGAGTCCCTTACTAAAGGGTCGGGACACGTTGTTTATGTTATATACAGAATGATTATGCAGCGTTGATTACAAAACATTATATTGACATTGATATGAGAACGATACGGATGAGATATGTTCAAAGGCAAGTTTTATGAAATTCGTTGCGTGGATCTGATCCCGTTCACCTTGTTATAGATATGATTCCATTTACTATGTTTCATGCTTTACATACTCAAGTACATATTCCGTACCGACCCCTTTCTTCGGCCGCGTTTCATGCCCGCAGTACGGACACTCGTTGCGGAGATCCGCCGGCCTAGGATATCCACCCGGCTATTTGAGTGCTCGCTTTGTTCGGAGCATAGTTTCGTGGTATAACCTTTTGATATGTACATATGTTGTCGTTCGAGGTACGCGGGGCCACGTCCCGTCATATGACGTCGTTGTCACTCTTAAGGTACGTGGTCACAAATATGGGTCCGTGTGTAGTTGTTGTTTTGTTGATGGTTTTGACTTGTGTTTGGGGCGTACAATCAGCTGTGAAAGCAGCCTTGTCGGCTTGCGTAGATATATATGTTTATCATAGCATTTTGTATATGAAAGTAGCCTTCTCGCTTATGTTTTGTTGGGACGTTCCCTATATATATATATATGACGACCTTTAGGCTTTTGTGCAATATAATGCCGTTAAAGGTTATAACTCTTCGGGAGGTGAGTAGCTTGACTTGCCTATGTCTTCCTTTATACTTATATCAGTTCGTTCATGCTAGCGATGTAGGATTATAGGTAACATGTGTATACGGATGCCCGGCTTGGGCATTAGTCACGGCCTATGGCGTTGGGTCGTGACACCACACGGCCAACTTGGCTATGGTTCATGAAAATAATAACTTTCCATAATTCACTTTTAACCCCAAATTTTCCTTAATATTCCACACCAATAAAATCATAAGCAACTTGTGCCTTAAAACAAAACCGGAGGTTAAAAGTCTCTACCTCGCATCCCGAAATAGTCTTGTCCTTAACTTATCACGACTAGCTCAAAATACCCCAATGTACAAAATACGGGATATAACATCCTCCCCCCCTTTAGAACATTCGTCCTCGAATGTTAAATTAGTCTTACAGGGTCTTATAAGCATTTCGGGGGAATCCCTTGTATAGGTATCACATACAGTTCATTCATCAATCAACATAACCCATCTAGGAATTTAGATTACCTGTAGACATAGGAAATAAGTAGGGATACGTATTCTTCATCTCTTCCCTGTTATTGTTCCGCCACATTACCTTAACGGAAGCTATGTCTTTAGTACGCAATCTTCTCACCTGACGATCCAGTATGGCTATAGGCTGCTCCTCGTAGACTAATTCCTCTGTCACCTGGATGTCATCTAGGGAAAATACTCTGGAAGGGTCGCCTACATATTTGCAAAGCATTGACACGTGGAAGACTGGATGCCTTTGCTTCCAAATCAGCTGGTAGATCTAATTCATAGGCAACCTTGCCTACCTTACGGACGATCTGACAAATTCCAATATACTTCGGGCTTAGCTTCCCCTTTTTTTTTTTGCCGAATCTCATAACACCCTTCATGGGTGACACTTTCAGAATACCCAATCACCAATCTGGAACTCTAAATGTCGACGTTGATTTTCTGCATATGATTTCTGTCGACTCTGAGCTGCTAATAACCATTCCCGAATGAGTTTCACTTCATCAACTGCTTGCTGGATCATATCTAGGCCAATTAACCTTGTTTCGCCAACATCGAAATAGCCAATCGGTGACCTGCATTTCCTTGCCATACAGAGCCTCATACGGCGCCATCTGGATACTAGAATGGTAGCTATTATTATAAGCAAACTCAACAAATAGCGCATGATCATCTCAGCTACCTCTGAAATCAATAACACGGGCCCGCTACATATCTTCTAGCGTCTGAATAGTACGTTCGGCCTGCGCGTCAGACTAAGGGTGAAATTTTTAGGTCCCGTATCTCTACATTGGGACATTATAAGGCTAAGTGCGACAAGTTAAAGACAAAACTATTTTAGGGTTCCCGGTAAGGGTTTTCACCTCCCGATTTTATTTCTATGCACAAGTTGCCTATAGATTTCATTTGGTATGGAAAGATTATCGGAGATTAAGGATTAATTAACCATAAGTGGGTTATTAAGTGAGATTGGGAACAAAAATCTGCCCATTATTTTAAGCCATGTTTGGCCGTGTATAGTAGTGCAATGGTCAAGGATTCTTGACCAAAAATTTAAGTGGGACACTTGTCCAACCTTTGCAACTCATATATAAGGCAAAATTCTGATTCATACCTCATTATACAATTCATTTCAACATTTCAAAGTTAAGAACATAGAGAGAGAAAGGGAAACTCTCGGCCTAGAGCTAGCCGAGAGTGAGGGTCCAAATTTCTTCAAAATTTTCAGTTTTTCCTAGGTAATCCAACGCTATTGAAGGTATATTAACGTGTAACATCCATTGATATAGCAAGAACAAGTGTTAAAATTCAAGAGGTGGAAGTGAAGGGCTAGCCGATTGAAGTGTTGAGTTACAAGGTAAGAATGATCATTTTTCATGTGTTGTATGATGGTTTGAATGTATAATTTGTGTATATTGTTGTGGGATTGTTATTGGATTGTTGAGGTGGTTCGTGAGCTTAGGGGAAGCCATGTTTGGTCTTATTTTGCATGTATTGTTGATGAATTGAGTGTGTGTCAACATGTGTAAATGAACAAGGATTGTAGAAGTTGGGTTATGATGTTGCATGTTGGTATTGGGTACATTTTTTTCTTAAAATTTACATGAGCCATGTGTTGTAGGCTTTAATGGAGTCATGTTTAATCTTCTTGTACATGTATTGGAAGTGAATGGAATGTGTTGTTGTATGGATAAATGGATGAAAACTATGAAGTTGTTGGAGTAATGTGGAAACCGTGTAATGGGGGAATTTGTTTTAGGGGGATTGTAGATTGTTTTATGCCAAGTTTTAATTGTTGTTGTTATGGACATTATGGTGTATTGTATGCATATGGAATATATGAAATGAGGTGTAAAGAAATGAATCATGTTAAAGGGGAAAACAGTCCAAACCGTGGTACACTTGCTTTGATGATAGGAGTAGAGTTGTGCGTTTTGAATGTTGATTGTTGCTATGGGTGTATAGTGAAAGTGAAGTTTAATGATTCAAGTTGAAATTGAAATGGTTTATGAGCTGTTGTAGGAATAAATATGATGTTAAAACAGTTCCAAATATTTGTATAAGTAATGTTGTAAACGTGTTGTTGTCGTTGTGGTTGAAGTTGGAAAGTTGCGAAATAGAAATGGTAATGTTGTGTGTACTGTTCGGCCGTGAGTATAGGATAGTTTTGAATGATGTACAATCTGTTCAAAGTTCCCTTAAGTCATGTTTAAACAAGTTCGGATTGATACATGAAAGAATGACTAACAACATTAGCTTGTAGGACTAGTTGGTTTGAATGCGAACGAAACGTCGTCTAAATGTTGGAAAGGGGTTGTTAGCGTTAAAATACGTATTAAATTCCTTTGTAGACTAATTGTAGCTCTTGATATCTTGATATAGGATAAGTGCTATTGGGCGGAAAGTACAAGTTATAATACGACTAAACGCTAAAGGTATGTAAAGTTATCCATTCTTTCTTTTTGGCATGTCCTAGAAGTAAGTATGATATAATCCAAGTCTCGGGGTAACTCCACCCTCTAACTCCTAGTATGACATATGATTGTTATTCGTTCTTAATGTTGAGACTATTGGTATAATCGAGTTATGGTTTCGTTATTTATTACATAATTGACTAGTATGTGATGTACGAAGTTCTTATTCTTAAAAGGAATTGCATAGGTATGCTTGTTGTCATAAGATGTAACATGCTAGGGTGATACATGTATATGAATCCTGAAACGTTCCTTAATATAGTCTATGATGGTAATTAGGAAGAACTTAATGTTATTATTGTCCTGATGTTCGAGAGCTGGTTAAGTTTACTATCCGTCGAGTCTCAAAAGATAAATTGCATTTACGTGGTTGCTTATTATTCTGCTCGTGCTTCCGCTATATTATTCACCGAGTCCCCTCATTAGAGGGCCGGGACACGTTATATGATGTACATATGTATTATGGAGTGTGATCAGTTGGCATCAAAGCCGGTGGTGGGGCAAACCCAATGGTGGGGCAAACCCAGTGGTGGGGCAAACCCAGTGGTGGGGCAAACCCAATGATGGGGCAAACCCAATGATGAGGCAAAATTCCACATTGGTTTAGGCGAATCCCACATTGGTTTAGGCGAATCCCACATCGGTTAATGTCACCTCATATGGCAAGTTATGATATTATGATGTGTTACGGTATGAACATGATGATTATTCGCTTATGTCACTCAGTTCCATTGTGAACCAGATATGATACATGACATTGATATGCATATTTGTATTTCAGGAGTAAGTATTTTGGTATTCTGGTTATTATGCCAACTTTTTGTACTCCTTACTTCGGTTATGACCGCGTTTTCTGTTTGCCATGTTTTACATGCTCGGTACATATTCCGTACTGACCCCCTTTCTTCGGGGGGCTGCGTTTCATGCCCGCAGGTGCAGACGCTCGTTTCGGAGATCCGACCTAGGATATCTACTCGGCTATTTCGAGTGCTCCTTTGTTCCGGAGCATAGTTTCGTGGTATAGCCTTTTGATATGTATATATGTTGTTGTTCAGGGTATGGCGGGGCCCTGTCCCGTCATATGATGTCGTTGTCACTCTTAGAGGTACGTGGTCACATGTGTGGGTCTATGTGTAGTTGATGTTTTGTTGTGTGGACATGACTTGTGTTTGGGGCGTACCCATTTGTAGTGGTAACCTTGCCGGCTCGCGTAGATATATGTTTATTATGTAAATTTGTGTATGAAGGTAGCCTTCTCGGCTTATGTTTTGTTGGGACGTTCCCTATATATATATACATGACAGCCTTGCCGGCTTTTTGTGCGATATTAACTGTTAAAGGTTGTAACTCTTCAGAAGATAGGTAGCTTTGATATGCATACGTCTTGTCTTTATACTCATATCAGTTCGTTCATGCTAGTAGTATATGGCTATAGATAACAGGTGTATACGAGTGCCCAGCTCGGGCACTAGTCATGACCTACGGGGTTGGGTCGTGACAGAAATGCCGTGCTAAGACTCACTTGCGGTTCAATGGTCAGCATCATTAGTCCTTATATCCTTGTCACCATTTACCTTTACTTTCCGAGTGCTCACCCAACATGACTTTGTCGCTTGTGAGTATAATGGTTATGTCCCTTAAACTATTCCTCCTAGTTCTTTCCCAGGACTACTTCCATCGATCCAAAGTATGTATATACAGAATGGTTCTGCACCCTTCGCCATCCTTCACAGTACAGCTACACTTATGGCAACTCATAATTCGAGTTCAAATTAAATCCTTGGGCTCTTGCCACAACTATTCCTTTAGCTTTCTGCCACAACTGTTTCTTTAACCTTTACCCCTCAAATCATACAATACAACCCAAAAGCATAGGGCTACGGAAATTCTTACTCCCTTACGATTCTCTCATAACATAAGTATACGTGTCTTCTATTTTCTTGTATTGGCGATCGTTTCGAACTCTGGCTCCAAGCTAAGAAATTTCCCCTTCTGGAGCATGAGAACGCCATAATCCCTTTCAAGTCCAATATGTTCTTCCCCCCTTTATTAAGGAGGTCCTAATACAGCAATAGTTTTTAGATATCCATCGTCTTCGGCACTTATCTTTCGAGAGTTAGAAATCTCTTAGCATCGTTGTACGGCCTAATCATTCTTTCCTTTACTTCTCATTTCTCGTCATGGTCACTATCCTTTCGTCCCACTTGTCGAAGTCTGTTCTCCAACCCCACACATTCCTCTTTTGTTCCATACTACCACACTCTATCCCTCTCACACGCCTACCCTCAAATTTTTATCCAAATAGTGCCGTGCTTCCCCCGTCGTCTCTCTTGGAGGCTTTACTCCCTCTTGTTCCTTACCTTTTCGCTTTTTCCGACATTTTGGTCACCTTACCTTCCATATACTCACTTTCTTTCCTTTCCAAATATCATTGTATTAGAACCCTCCGAGCTTAACCTGTAATGAAAACAGCATCAGCTCGCCTTATAACATTTGTGCCATTTTTTTCTCACTTGAGCTTCGTTACCCTGTTCGATTAATGCCTTCCCATATGCCGCAACGTCGATTGCTGGGATACATATACCCACTGATATAGCCATGTATGGAATATCATATATATACGTATACATAATCGCTACCATCTTGTTTACAAATTATTTCCAAACGCTATTCAACTTACCCTGCTTCTAAAGTTGTAATGCACCCTCTTTCTTTTTACTGGTTCAGTCTGCCTCGTCCTATATGATCTTTCAAGGTTTCTTCCCACTCTTTATACTCTGATTTCTCTTAGGCTACCCTAGCTTCCCATTTGTCTCTCCTATGTCCGACTCTATAGGACTCTTAGTACACTTCCCAGGGGGGTCACCCATCCTAAAATTTCTCTCACTCCAGCACGCTTAACCTTAGGACTCTGATGAAATACGATGCTCTAATGCTAGCATGATAGCGTCCACCTCACCGCATGACCTTCATCACCTAATATGGAGTAAGTTGAAGTCTTAACAGATTCCAAAATGTTCTCATAACACATCTCCCTCCGAACTAGAAAGGGTCTCTTACTCCAATCAATAATTATTTAATACTTGTAGTCATTCCAAATTCTCAGTTAGGTGGCACTTATATTCCAACGACAAGTGTCCAAAGTTCTCTTGAAGTAGTATCTTTATCTCAACCTATATCACCTGTTTCTTTTGATGAAATTATATTGCACCATCTGTTCCTTAAACCTACCGTCTTTGTCGCTTAAGATTCCATTATTTTCGAGGTGGAGTCGTGTGCACGCAGCACCCCTTTATGCTTTATGCCTTTTTACCCTTACTGTGTACCCAACACATGCTTCTAACTTACTCAAAAACATACCAAATTTGTCTCAATAATGGTCTTATCTTATCACCATATCGTCGCACTACACCTTTAAATTTATAACTATGTATTCCCCTTTTTGTTCCATATTCGTACTCATTTAATTACGTCTATCTTGGGTGCTTCCTTTAGTATCCCCTTACCATATTTCTCCAGTCTATGTCCATTCTTCTTTTCTGCGCACGAGGAATCTTATAATACCTCTATGTCCTTCGGGAAATACTACTCCTACATAATCCCTTTCTCATTTTCAAATCATATTTTGTTCACCCCTATTTGTTCTTATCATATCAGTCATTTCCTAGCACTCATTCTACCTCGTTGCTCATCCTTCTATAGTTTGGTCTTTCACAGTTCCATCACTAATATTACTCGTGTTCTCGGCTACACATGTCATCATCTATTACTGCACTGTTATCTCGCCCGCTTTTCTTTTCATCCCCTTCTTCCAATTGACCCCTTCTTCTTTTGTGCTCGCTATCATTTCCGTTATCTCATAATCTCTATTCTGAACTTTCCCTATGGAAAAACTTCATAAAGCCCTCCTTTTTTATCAATAACTCACCTTTATACTTTAGTCACATAGATCACGTTATATCTTTGAGTCACTTCCTCGTTAGGCTTTGCTCATTTTCATAACAATCCTTATTATATTCACATAATATCCTGTTCGTAATCAATCTTATAGTGTAACACTTCTTAACCTTAATATCCCACAAGCTGTCTTATCAATACATTCATATCCGTCACAATTCTTTTTCCTCTGTACTCTTGTCTCAATCATACTATTATTTCTTCTAACTATAAACTCGTCATAATTTATCCTTATCAATTCGGTTGGTACCTTAATATAACACTCTATCAAGATTTGCCAACCTCTTTTAAATCAACTCTTAATATCACAAGCCCTTTCCAGATTCTTTTTACCATATCGATATCGACCTCCTAATTACTATTACCATCAATTCAGCAGTTAACTTATTTCTCAAGGTCAACCATACTTGCAACTTAGTCAAATCCTATCCTTACTATTGACACGGCCTTTCAAGGCATATCACAAACCCATATCTCATTCTCTTTTTATTTCTTAGAAAATTTTGGCAGAGTTTCCTCTATATTTCTTACTATCTCAAAACCTGCACGCAGGAAATACCAACAATGCCTCACAGGGCCAACATATATATATATATATATATATATATATATATATATATATCACGGCCACACGGGGCTCCCAATATCAACAACGGTATGAAAATGATGGACTTACCTCGTATGTCCAACTCGAATCGCACACTCGTTACCCTTTCCGTCCACTCTTCCTTTCCAATTTTTAACTTTACATTTCAATCGTACCTTAATACCTTACCCGACATATATCTTTCGTGCCTTTGCTTACTGCGTGCTTTGTAACTTTCAATATCGTCAATCACTTTCTTCGTCGATGTCGTCTTTCTGCCGCCGAAATCAAAAGTTAGTATAGGAATCTCATTTCCTATGACTTGGCTTCTATCGCACGATCTAAGACGAAGAAGGGTCACCGATTCCTAAATGCCGCGCGACCTCACGTTTATAAGTGTGGCCGGCTTCACACCATAAAAAAGACTCTGCCGGACACGGTCTGTAGACAATCCCTGGGACGAAATGCTCTGATACCACTTCTGTCACGACCCAACCCCATAGGCCGCGACTAGTGCCCGAGCTGGGCGCCCGTACCGACACCCATTAACCAGAAACAGCATACAAATAACTTATACATACAGAAAAGTAAAATGTCGCCCCAAAGCTGTCACAAATATATGTATATATACAGATCGCAGTCACAACTTTCAGCAGATGATATCGCACATAAGCCGGTAAGGCTATCATAATACAGGGGGACGTCCAGAGCACAAACCACACAAACACAACTGTCCAATAACTACCCACAACCCACACATATGTGTCTACAGACCTCTAAGAGTAATAACAGAATCATATGATGGGATAGGGCCCCGCCGTACCCATGAATAGACATATACATATGCATCGGAAGAGTCTGTACCAAACATAGGCTCCGGAACAAAGGAGCACTCTAGGATAGCTGAATGGAAATTCTAAGCTGGCGGATCACCAAAACGAGTATTTGTACCTGCGGGCATGAAACGCAGCCCCCGAAGAAAGGGGGTCAGTACGAAATATATATTGAGTATACAAAGCAAATACAGTAAACAGGATCATAATCAGAACAAAAAGTACGAAAGTAATGCTTTGCCAATATCCGGAATACCAAAATGCTTACTTATTAAAACACAAATCATGCATGGGGCTCGGGAATATGGTCACCCTCCCGTCGTTGGCGCCATAACACATCATAACACCAGAAGATTTCATATCTCCGTAACCCAGCATATCTCCATAACACATCATAACGCCATAACGCATCATAACACCAAAATATATATATGGCACTCGGCCCTCCAGCGAGGGACTCGGTGAACCATAACACATCATACTCCGGAATATAGCATAGTGCGCACGATGACATAACCGGCCCGGGACTCGGCGAAAGATGTAACCACAGTATGCACGAGCAGAGTAGTGAGAAACTATATGCAGTTTAAAACATTTTCAAAGACTCAAAAGAATAGTCAAACGAACCATCATTTAAAAACTGAGACAATAGTCAAATCAAGTTTCCTCTGAATGTCACTCGGGAATATATCAAATAGAACTTTAGAAATCATAGATACGTATCAAAACCATATGAAATAGCTTATGGAAATCAAGAACATAATCATCATTACAGACTCGATAGATAAGTAAGTAATCGACGCTCGGGGGTTAAGACGATAGTCATGCTAAGTCCTTTCAAAAGTCGTTAGAACTATACAAAAGAAAGTCTCGGGCACCACGGACAAGTATCAAACCAATCCGAGCCCGCCTATGAAATTAACGGACATTATACGCTATAGAATCCTCTACGAACGTATCGAAGCAATCCGAGCCCGTCTATGAAAGTTAGGGACCTTATTCGACACAGAATCCTTTAGGAACAAAAACTCTTTATGCAACCTTTGAAATCCAATCATACAAATGACATAAGGGCCATAGGTCAACTATATTAAGAATGCCAACATCAAGAAGTGAATAAGAATTGTAGACATGCTCAGATCTTATGAATAGAGTTACCCCGAGGCTCGTATCATATCCTACTTACATCTAGGACATGCCAAGAGAAAGAAAGGGTAAGCTTTACATACCTCGTCTGCTTCCTAAGCTAATCCAAACTTAAGCCTCGGGCTTCCCAAGATCTACAACAACGTCGTTAGACACCAAACATTAGTCATAAGCACTTAGGAATCCAATTCTAAGCTAGCACTTCATTTACAGAAATTTGGGTATCATTTCCCCTGTAATTCAACAACCCCGAGAATTTAACTCGGCCAAATCATCAACAACAATACCAACAACCATACTAACAACATCAACAATTGATTCAAAACACATTCTAACGTTAGTAACTCTTTTCTACATAATTTGACAACATTCTATTTATATTCAAATCAACCACATACAATCAAACCAACACCAATGATCACACGTTCAAGTACTAATCCGAGATCATTCAAACAAGATTCAAGAACACTTCAAACAATCCACACAATATTCAAAACAACACAACCAACATCCAACATAACCCGAAACCTTCCAACTTCAATAGGAACAACAACAACACATTTCTTTCTTCCAAATTCATGAACTACGCCAACAATCCACACGTTAACAACATTATCCTCATAAATACAAGAAACTATATTTAAACTATATTTAATTCACATTAGCTTCTAAAAACAGCCCACACACAATTACAACTTCAACTTGAATCATTAAACCTTCTTTTGCATCATATAATCCACAACAATAACAACCAAAAACACTAAATAAAATTAGTTCATCACTCCTACACAACACACCACCCACACGGCTTTGCACCAACACCCATAATTTTATGAATTTCATCCATTTCCACACACTACAACACACATAAACCATCCATAACATATGAAAAGATGATTAAACCTTACCTTTTTCACTTTGTTCTTCAACTTGGCTAGGGTTGTGTCTTGCAAGAATGAATGGCTTGCTTGCTCCAACAACTACTCCACATTAATTAGGACCTTCTAATTGGTTGAAAATCTAGAAGAAAATATTTTTTTGATCCCTATTTTTGGACGTCAAATTCGGCTAGCTTATGGCCGAATGGTCTCCTCTCTCTTTCTCCAAGTTTCTCCAAACTTCTTAAGTGTAAAAGATGATGAATACTAGTCTTGCTTGTCATCTAATGTGTACATATATAATTCATCCATGTGGAACATGCCCCACACATGGCTTGGATGAATTAAATTTGGCCAAGCCATGGGTGGGGTCCACTCATAAGCCACACGACCAACTTGGCTATGGTTCATGAAAATAATAACTTTTTATAATTCACTTTTAACCCCAAATTTTCCTTAATATTGCACACCAATAAAATCATAAGAAAGTTGTGCCTTAAAACAAAACCGGAGGTTAAAAGTCTCTACCTCGCATCCCGAAATAGTATTGTCCTTAACTTATCACGACTAGCTCGGAATATCCCAATGTATAAAATACGGGATATAACATTACACCTCGAAAAATTTTCTGTTGTTGCGCAGTGAATAGACTAGCGAAGAGTATGAAGCATATGGTGTTTCGATAAGTAAGACATAGAATTTGATGACCTCAAGTAAGATTTCAAAAACCTTTGATGTTAGACGAGAAAGATTGCCAAGAGAAGGCAAGGCTTACGATAAGCATCGGAAAGAATTTATGAGTAACGAGTTAATGGTGACTTAAAGATATTTCGGGGAAGAGTTATAACGTCTCTTAGATTGGTATTAAGGTGTTAGACAAGTGCAAAGAAGATTCCATAAGGATTGGAGATCAAATGAGTCGACGAGAACAAGATCGGAACCACTAGACATTATACGGCCAGACATACTGGCCGTATAAAATATAGGGACCGTATGTCCAGCCGTAGGTTCAGCCCAGAATGGCATACCTTACTGGACCAAACATAAAGTCCAGTGAAAAATATACGGACCGTATGTTGGTCCGTATTTTCCGTTCAGATGTATTTGTGTATTTAATAAGGGTCCAAGTTTTATTTATTTCATTTCACCTTTCACTCCCCTTCTCTCTAAAACATCTTTACACATTTCTACCACAAGTTTTCAAGAGAATTAGTGTTAAACTTCATCAAACCTAGTGAATCAAGCATAAGAAACCCATTAAAGTTCATCCAAAGCAAGAATCTAAGAGAAGGATAAATTAGGGTTTTACTCAAGTAAGGTGTTTGCACTCAAGGTTTATTCCTACACCTTCTAAGGTAAGTTTTATGATGTTTCCATGTTATTTGAAGTATTTAAAAGTTGAAACACTTGGATTATACCAGGAAATAGGAAATGCGTCATGAATGTGGGAATAGAGTCACTTTTGGAGTAAATGTTTGGAATGAGTCATGATTCTTGATGCATTATGAATATGATCATGTTATAAATGATATTGAGAACATGAAATAGACCTTGTATATGAATGAACATAATCGTACGATATGACCATGAATGTGGATGATTGGAAGTGAATTGAAAAGCAAGGGTAATGTAATTGAATAAAAGCTATCGTGATGATATTGTGAATGTTATTATTGATGTTTGGGAGTTGATATATGATGTGGAGGAAGTCGTATAAATAAAGGAGATGCTGTCCGATTTCCTCTAGAAGTAGTCATGAATGCTAAGCTATCCATTCTCTAATGTTAGTATAACTCTAATGAAGGTAGAAACGTGAGCATTGAAGAAGCACGTACCGGTGATAGAATAGTTGCACGAAAAGGTATGTAAGGCTAACCCTTCTTTCATAAGGCATGGTTCTTGGGTCAAATATTTATCCCTCTGTGAGCCTATGATATTTCTCAATGGTCCTATCTCAAAAAGCTACGAGGCTTATGAGTCTCGATATGATACGACTATACTAAGTTTCTTATGCGACGAGTAATCCTCTAAGGATATAATGTACTGAATGATGATAGTAAAGAAAGTTAAAGTTAAATTATGAGCTTATATGTATATGTGCCCATGAGTGGCTATTGTGAACCCCGAGCTTATATGGCCGGGTAGAAGATAGTGAATATGTATGTATATCTATATATGACGATACGCGCGCACCACTGCAGTTGGGTACGGATAACACTGAGCCTTGGTAGGGCCAGGTATGTATGACACTGAGCCTTGGTAGGGCCAGGTATGTGAAACACCGAACCTTCGTGGTCGGGTATGCTATATAAATGTTATGTTTACGACATCAAAATGAGTACGAATATGCTATGTATATGACATCAATATGAGTACGAATATGTTAAGAATATGTAAATGCCAAGTAAAGGCTATGTGTATGCAATGTATATGATATGAACATGAGTATGAAGGGAAATATGAATACATATACGAATATGGATACGAAAGGTTAATGAGTACGGATATGGATGTATGTATGCGAGTACGCAATAGAAATGGAACGTTCCTATGGAGAGCAAGTAAGTGCTATGAAAATGATGCTATTATCTCCCATCCTATGTTATTTCGTATGTTGACTATTATGCTTTCATATTGATATTGATCATGCTTTACATGCTCAGTACATTCTTCGTACTGACGTCCTTTTATTTGTGGACGCTGCGTTATGCCCGTAGGTGGCCAGGGAGACAGACTTGATCCATAGCTATATTTTCTCAGGGACTGCATAGCGGAGCTCTACTTCATTTGGAGCTACAGCTTTTGGTATAGAATTTTTTGTGTACATATTTATAGGCACGGCGGGGTCCTGTCCCGCCCAAATGTTATGATATGACGTACCCTTCTTAGAGGCTCATAGACATGTGTATATGGTTAGATATGTTTGGCCTCGTCGGCCTATACTTTGGGATATTATTTTGATAGCCTTGTCGGCTTATGTACATTTATATCGGCATAGTTGTTAATAATGAAATAGATATGTTGTTGCCCAATGAGACTAGAATGATGATGAATGAAAAGCATGATTTAGCTATGTGGCTCACCTAGATGAGATGTGAAAGTATGTTAAGGAGTGCCCGGGTGGGCTAGCACCGGGTGCTCGTCGCGGCCCTCCGGTTGGGTCGTGACAGTGAAGCAGAGTTGTTGGGACCAGATTTGGTTTATCAGGTTATGGAGATGGTCAAGTTAATTCAAGAGCATTTGAAAATGGCTCAGAGTCGCCAGAAGTCCTATATAGATGTGAAGATAAGGGACTTAGAATTTCAAGTTAATGATTGGGTGTTCCTAAAGGTTTCACCTATGAAAGGTGTTATGAGATTTGGCAAGAAAGGAAAGCTCAGTCCTAGATATATTGGACCTTACAGAATCCTGCGAAAGGTTGGTCAAGTAGCTTATGAGCTTGAGTTGCCACAAAAGTTAGTTGTTGTTCATCCAGTATTCCATATGTCTATGTTGAGAAAATGTGTGGGAGACCCATCGTTGGTTGTTCCTGCTGACACCATAACAGTTAAGGATAGTTTGACCTATGAAGAGATCCCCATAGCCATTAATAATCGTCAGGTTCATAAATTGAGAACTAAAGAGGTTGCCTCAGTAAAAGTCCTATGGAAGAGTCAGAAAGTTGAAGAGGCTACATGGGAAGCCGAAGAAGACATGAAATCGAGATATCCTCATTTGTTTTAAGAGAAAGCTGAGAACGCTCAAGGTAACTCTCTCATAGTCCATGTCATGTCTCATGTTTCACGCTTATGTATCCAGTGCTCATGTTCCATGTCTCAGTATTCATGTTTCCATGTAACCATGTCATGTTAATTCAGTCTCCATGTTTCATGTCATGTTTTCTCACGTTCATGTATTCGAGCCATGTCCATCCATATTCGTAACCATGACCCATCATTCGAGGACAAATGATCCTAAGGGGAGATATTGTAAAACCTCATACCTATAAACTAAGCTACGTTCATAATTCAGGACTTAGAAAACTAGATGAGGAGTGTTAGGACTAAAATTCACTATAGTTTACCGAACTGCATTTTCATGCCAGGTTTCACGGACCGTAAAATGTTTTACGGCCCGTGAAATGAACTGTAAAATATTTAACGGCTTGTGAAACAAACCGTGGAATAACCCCAGGAGACCCAGCTCACTGGAACTATTTCACGGTGTGTTTTACATTCCATATAATTTTCACCGACCGTACTTTATACCGTGGAATATTTTACCGTCCATCTTTTGGACGGTAAAAGAAGAGGCAGAAAATCAAGTCACTGTAACCGTTTCATGGTCACTGTTCAAGAATCGTGAAATGTTTTATGGACTGCGAAAGGTGACCGTAAAATCAGCTGATGACTGAATAGTATTTAACCGTGTTTTTCAGTTCTTGTCCATATTTTCATTCCCTCAAGCCCTAGAACGGAGTTCTTCTCCACTCCTCATCCTACTACATCAAGGTAAGTCTACTCTAAGCATCCCAAGTGAATTCCAACATATATTCTTGAGTATTAAATAGGAATTCATTGTTCTAAACCTAGGGTTTTGAAGAAAACCTATCTAAGGGCTGCAAGATTAAGGGTTTTGGATTTCTTCTCCAAGCCCAGATAATTGTTATAAGTTTTGGAGCGATTAAGGTATGTATGGTTTCTATTTACGTGGGAAACATCGTTGTTCTTCCCTACGCCATGTTTATCCATTATTATATGAAAGTTTGCCAAAACTAGGGTTTTAAACATGTTCATGATAACCCTAAGTATATGTACCATGATTCACTATGTTGTATGATTAATTCGTTATTGTGTTCTTAATATTCCATTTTGGTTATTGAGGATATCCATGAAAAACCCATAGTTTGCATTCAATGGGTTCTCAAATGCAAGATATGAACTTTTACGTATATTTCATGAAATTCTACATGCAACCATGTTTTACACAAGTTATACTATGTACTTATATCCATGCTATACTATACTCATGAAATCATGTATACAAACTATGTTTATGAATCAAGTTTACAAGTCATGATTTCAAGCCATGTTATACACACCATTGGCCCAGATGCCAACTATATTCATGTTCATGTTTTGGGAGTAGCATAGGTTTACCGAGAAGGCTCAGATAGCCTGAAACTATGTATGCCAACATAGGGAAGGTCGATCCGCCTAAATTAGGATGACACCTTCAGACAGTTGAATTAGATCCATTTTCATGTCATGCTTATGTCTCATACCCTAGCAAGGTGTGGGGGGTGATGCACTCGGGTCGGGCAGTATCAGATTCCACGTACCCACGTGGTGATTCCATGTTTCAGTTATAGTACGGCTCTCCCACCAGATATATATATATATAAATGCACATGAAGTATTTTACTCATGTCATACATTTACTCATGTTAGATGATGCTCATGTCCATGTTCAGCTTACAGTTTCAGTTTCAGTTCTATTATTTCTCGTGCCATGTTTATTTCATTCAGTTGCTTTACATACCAGTACAATTCAAGTGTACTGATGTCCCCTTTATTTGCCTAGGGGCCTATATTTCACGATGCAGATTTGCAGGACGGCGGATCAGCACGTATCAGTTTTTGGTGAGCCCCATTCTATTCGAGGTTTTAGCTTTACCTGTGTTTATTTCAGTCATACAGTTAAGGTATGCCTGGGGCCTTGTCTGCGGTAACAGTTTAGAAGTCAGATTCACGTTAGAGATTTCATAGACTAGTCAGTTATGTTAGGTTAGATATTCAAAGTCGTCTCGCTATTTTGACTCATTATTATCATGTTTATTCAGACTATTCCGCATTACGATTTTTTCAGACTTATGATTTATGTTCCCACGCTTTACTTAAATTACGCATGTTAATAGTCTATACCGCATCAGTTCATGCCCATGTTGAGTCAGCAAGCCCTGTGGTTGGTTCGGTCACACACAGTTAGGCATCGAGTGTCGTGTTACGCCCAGGCCATGGTTTGGGGCGTGACAGTAATGCTATGAGTTTTTAACATGCCAAGAAAGTGGTATTATGAGGTATTTGAATCTTATAATAGTCATATATTAAGTGTTAAAGTCAAAGCAAGTTGTAAAACTAAAACCCAGCAAAAGTTATTTCAAGTTACGTTAATAATTCTACTAAAATTTGGTTTAGATGCCACTGAGATTTTCTCCCAACATCCTTATAGTTACGGGGTGAACTACCTACCATATCGAAGGTCTACAAGTATAGTTTCCAATGCATCAAATAATTCGTTGATACGACGTCAGAGTAGAGAGATATTCGCATATTCGTGAGACTGCGTAGACAACCCCCTTTGGGACCCAATTGAGGCGGTGTAAAAATATACAAACTTTAAAAGGATGGTGGAGCTCATTTCTTTTCATTTTATAACATTTCTCCAGGCCAAAACACTCCCAAGGAGTGTCCAAAGGTCCCTCTACCAATAATACCAAGCTCTACAAGATTTTAACTCGGTTCTAGCCTCGAAAAGTTTAAGTACTTCCTCTCTCTCCTATCGTGGCTCATTTCTAAGCTGTTCCAGCCGAAGTTGAAGGTTGTTTCAGGTGATTTCAGGTAAGAATATCCCTTTACTTCATATGTTTGGATTAGTAGAAGTTGGGTTAGCTTGTTTGGTTATAAATCTGCAAGTAAAAGCCCAGAAAATCGTCGTTATGTTGATTGTCAAATATGGAACTATTTTGGAGTTGCTTCATAGGTTGTTGAAGTATGTTGTTGTTACTGGTATAGACATGTTCATGAAGATAGAAAAAGGGTTTAAGTTATAGTTCATTGAATTGTAAACCGAGCTTGCCGCTCGTGTGAGTCTTGAGCCGTTTAAAAAGCATGTTATAAGTATTGTTGTTGTTGGGCTATTTTTTAATTGTCTTAAACTTACGGGAAGTTAAGTAAA
>NW_026715932.1:0-18654 GCF_029784015.1 Lycium ferocissimum
CTATTATCTTGTTGCTCGAGCGCTGATTAGTCTATTTATCTATTGAGTCTCAAAAGATGATTTATATGTATATGGTTACTCACTACTCGCTCGTGCATCCGTCACATCTTTCAACGAGTCCGGGCAGGGACATGTTCTCGTGCACAGTTTTACTGCATTATCCACCGAGTCCCTCACTAGAGGGCCGGGACACGTTATATGTATATGTATATGATGATATGATGACATGATGATATGATGATACGGGAATGATGGCCGGATGGCATATGATGACTTTATTCACCGAGTCCCTCACTAGAGGGCGGGACACATTATATGTACATGTATATGATGCTTTATTTACCGAGTCCCACACTAGAGGGCCGGGACACGTTATATATGCATATGTATAGGATGATTATCTAGTTATGTCATTAAGCCCTATAACGGGGGCATGATATTGACATGTATGATTTATGTTCAAAGGTAAGCCTTGCGATTTTCTGGCTATTGTACTAGTTTCCTATACTCCTTATTTCAGTATGATCCTGTTTACTGTATTTCATGCTTTATATGCTCAGTACATATTCCGTACTGAACCCCTTTTTTCGGGGGCTGCGTTTCATGCCGCGGTACGGACGCTTGTTTTGGTGATCCGCCGGCTTAGGATACCTATTCAACTTTGTCTTGGAGTGCTCCCTTGTCCCGGAGCCTAGCTTTTTGGTACAGATTCTCCTGTTGTATATACGTGTTTATCCAGGGGTACGGTGGGGCCCTGTCCCGTCATATGATACTGTTGTTACTCTTAGAGGTCTGTAGACATATGTGTGGGTTTATATATAGTCACTGTTCCATTCTGTCTGTATGATATATGTTTTGGGTCGTTCCCTTTCGTAGTGGCAGCCTTGTCGGCTTGCGTATATATATATATACTTTGGGATGTTGTATGTAGTGGCAGCCTTGTCGGCTTGCGTATATGTTTAGTTGGGGTGTACCCACATGTTGTGATAGCCTTGCCGGCTTATGTACGATGTTATCTGTTGGTAGTTGTAACTCCACAGGAGACAGGTTGTTTTGATATATATACATAAGCGACAGTTTTGAGACGACATCTTTCCTTTTACATATAAGTTTCTTATCAGCCTAGTTGTGGGATGATTATAGCTAACAGGAATGTATACGAGTGTCCAGCTCGGGCACTAGTCACGGCCTACGGGGTTGGGTCGTGACTAATGTTATATCCCGTGTTTTCATGCGTTGGAAAGCGTGCAAATTAAATGATATTATTAACAGAAATGAGGTTATCCCGCAAGCTTATAGGTGGTTAGAGCGATGGTACAGATGTGTTGTAAATATTAGAAGTTAATCAAATCGAAGAAAATAAGTTTTGTTGAGGTTTGAAATTTATTTGGATGAGATACGGTCTAAGCTATAATACCCGTATTTTTGGACTAGGAAATTGGACCGTCCAGCATGAGCAAATTTACTCGAACTCAGAAGATTTGGTCACATTCAAGCATGAAAATCAAGAACTCGGTGTATACAAAGATAAGGTCTCGAAATAATTTAGGACTTCACAAGTGTGACAACGGTGATTGGGAATAATATTTGGTGTATGTATAAAGAGGCTAGGGACTAAAGTTCTACTACATAATTATGATAATGAGTATATGGAGTGTGTTAAAAATGATTTTTATTTAGGTGGATTGATATCAAGAAATTAATTATTCTTGCAATTTATTAAACGGGAGATTGTAGTGGAAGAAATCAATTAAATTATGGGCGGCTAAGTGGTTGTGGACTATTCCACGTGACACCTTGCTAAATAAAGCACCTGGTGGTCTTTTATCATATATAGATATGATGAATAAGGTGCTTGGCCACTTAGGTGTTAAATAGTTAGGGGAAGTGTTGGGATGGGCCAAATAAATCCACGTGTAAAGTGGATGAATTTGTGCTTATCTCTTGCACCATTTCTTTGAGATTTCATGAAGAAAAAAAGTGAGCACCCTATATTCTTGGTAGCAATAACATGCTGCTGTGTTCCATGGCAGCAATTAACGTGTAATTGTAGCTCCTTGGAGGCTACATTTTATTCGAAGTATAATTCTTCTCAATAACGTACGGGTTTCGCCCACTGCTTCGATCGCGTTGTTCCGTTTGTTGTGTTGTCGAATCCGGGCTTTCTTCGAAGTGAAGTAAGGTGGAAGAAGATTATTTCTTGGCATATAAGGTAATAATTCTCCTCCACTAAACATATTTAAATTTATTCCGGTATAGCTAAATTGTGACATGGGAACTACGAAATTAATTCCGGGAAATCGGATAAATTATTGATGTTATCATATGGGCTGTTTGGTGGTTGTTATGAATTGTTTTGTGGGCTGGAATATCGTGGGATTGGCCGTAGTTGTTGTCGTTGTATTTTGTTGTTATACTATGTATATACGAAAATTAAAAAGTATATACAAGCATCGGTAAAGGAATGTATATTAGGCTGTTTTGGAAGTGATTTAAGAATGGATTTAATTCTAGTTTGATATGAAGTTGTTGGTATAGCCGTTTTTGGTATTTCTGTGTTGACAGGAGAATAATTGGAAATTCGGGTTAGGCAAATATATAGGGGAAATGCTGCCCGATTTTCGTTAAGCCCTTAACTAATGGAAAACCCTAAACGAGGATGTATAAGTTAAAGAACAAGTTCTATAAAGCGATGGTCTTCGGATTTACGAACTAGAAAATATAGTTACAAACGATAACGTTACTCTTATATTAAATAGGCTAAAAGAGCGACGAGGCGAACGGATTTACGGATAGTCGCTAACAGGTATGTAAAGCCTATCCTTTCTTTCTTTTGGCATGTCCTAGATGCAAGTATGAAACGATATGAGCTTTGGGGTAATTCTATTCATAAGTTCCGAGCATGTATTATGATTCTTATTCACTTCTTGATATTAGAATTCTTAAAATAGTCAAGCTACGCCCTCGAGCTTTTATATGATCGGATAGTAAATGATTCATGAAAGTTCTATTCTGAAAAACTCTATAATGACTAATGACCATAACTTTTATAAGGTGTCTCGTATTAATTTGATACATGGCTATGATCCCTAAGGCTTTATTTTGATATAGTTCATAATGATATTCAAAGAGCACTGAGTATGACTATTATCCTGATACTTGAGCGTTGATTAGTCTACATATCTATTGAGTCTCAAAAGATGATTTATATGCATATGGTTACTCACTACTCTGCTCGTGCATACTGTTATTACATCTTTCACTGAGTCCCGGGCCAGGACATGTTTTCGTGCACAGATCCATTGCATTATTCACCGAGTCCCTCACTAGAGGGCCGGGACACGTTATATGTATATATATATGATGATACGATGACATGATGATATGATGATATGGGGATGGCGGCCAGGATGGCATATGATGACTTTATTCACCGAGTCCCTCACTAGAGGGCCGGGACACGTTATATGTACATGTATATGATGATTTTATTTACCGAGTCCCTCACTAGAGGGCCGGGACACGTTATATATGCATATGTACAGGATGATTATCTAATTATGTCACTAAGTCCCATAACGGGTTGGGTATGATATTGACACGTATGATTTATGTTCAAAGGTAAGCCTTGTGGTTTTCTGGTTATTGTACTAGTTTTCTACACTCCTTATTTCAGTATGATCCTGTTCACTATATTTCATGCTTTACATGCTCAGTACATATTCCGTACTGACCCCCCTTTCTTCGGGGGGCTGCTTTTCATGCCCGCAGGTACAGACGCTCGTTTCGGTGATCCGCCAGCTTAGGATATCCATTCAGCTATCTTGGAGTGCTCCCTTGTTCCGGAGCCTAGCTTTTTGGTACAGATCCTTTTGTTGTACATATGTGTCTATCCAGGGGTACGGCGGGGCCCTGTCCCGTCATATGATACTGTTGTTACTCTTAGAGGTCTGTAGACATATGTGTGGGTTGTGTATAGGTACTGTTCAGTTCTGTCTATATGACTTATGTTTTGGGACGTTCCCATTCGTAGTGGCAGCCTTGTCGGCTTGCGTGTATATAGTTGGGGCGTTCCCACATGTCATGACAGCCTTGCCGGCTTATGTGTGATATTATCTGTTGAAAGCTGTAACTCCTCAGGAGACAGGTTGTTGTGATATGTATATATATATGCGACAGTTTTGAGACGACGTCTTGCCTTTCTATATATAAGTTCTTTATTATGCTAGTTGTGGATGATTATAGTTAACAGGTGTATACGAGTGTCCAGCTCGGGCACTAGTCACGGCCTACGGGGTTGGGTCGTGACAAAAGTGGTATCAGAGCGGTTCATCCTCGGAGTGTCTACAGACCGTGTCTAGTAGAGTCTTGTTTATCGGTGTGTTGTGCACCACATCTATAAACAGGAAGCTACAGGACATTTAGGATGTTACCTTTCTTTCATATCTAAGATCGTGCGATAGAGCTAAGCCATAGGAAATGAGATTCCTTATACTAACCCTTGATTTCAGCAGAAGAACGACATCGACAGAAGAAGGTGACTGACGATATTGGAAGTTACAAAGCACGCAGGTAAGCAAAGGTACAAAAGATATATGTCGGGTAAAGTATTGAAGTACGATTGAAATGTAAAGTTGAAGATTGAAAGGGAAAGTAAACAGGAAAATGTAACAGGCGCAGTTGAGTTGGACATACAAGGTAAGTTCATTATTTTCATACTGTTGTTGATATTGGGAGCCCCATGTGTATATATGATATATATATATATATATATATATATATATATATATATATATATATATATATATATATGTTGGCCCTGTGAGGCATTGTTGGTATCTCCTGCGTACAGGTTTTGAGATAGTAAGAAATACAGAGGAAACTCTGTCAAAATTTTCCTAGAAATAAAAAGAGAATGAGATATAGGTTTGTGATATGACTTGAAAGGTCGTACCAATAGTAATGATAGGATTTGACTAAGTTGCGAGTACGGTTGACCTCGAGAAAGAAGTTAATTGCTGAATTGGGGGTAATAGTAATTAGAAGGTCGATATCGATATGGTAAAAAGAATTTAGAGAGGGCTTGTAATTCTAAGAGATGATTTAGAAAAAGCTGGTAAATCTTGATGAAGTGTTATGAATTGAAGTAGGGATGAATTATGACGAGTTTATAGATAAAAGAAGTAATAGTATGATTAAGACAAGAGTACAGAGAAAAAGAATTATGACGGATATGAGTGTATTGATAAGATAGCTTGTGAGATATTAAGGATAAAGTTGACCAGAAAGGGTAAAGAGATAAGAAGTGTTACATTATAGGATTGATTACGAATAAGATATAATGTGAATATAACGAGGATTGTTATGAAAATAAGTAAAGCCTAGTGAGGAAGTGGCCAAAGCTATGATGTGATCTATGTAGCTGGAATATAAAGGCAAGTGTGAAACGGAAAAGCGAGCTATAGAACGAATAAGGAAGGCTTATCAAGTTCTGTAGGGAAAGTTTGGAATAAGGGTTATATGATAACGGAAATGATAGCGAGCGTAAGAAAAGAAAGGGTAATTGGAAGAAGGAAATAAGAAGAGAGCGAGATAACAGTGTAGTAATAGATCATGACATATGTAGCCAAGGACACGAGTACTATAAGTGACGGGACTGTGAAAGACCCAGTTATAGAAAGATGAGCAACGGGGTAGAGTGGGTGCTAGAAAATGACTAATATGATAAGAACAAGTATGGATGAACGGAATACGTTTTAAAAAATGAGAAAAAGGATTATGCGGAAGTAATGTGTTCCGAATGATACAGAGGTAGCATAAGATTCCTCGTGTGCAGAATAAAAGATGAGCATAGACTAGAGAAATGGTAAGGGAATTCTAAAGGAAGCACCCAAGATAGACGTAATAAATTGAATACGAGTATGGAACGAAAGGGAAATATATAGTTATGAACTTGAAGGTATAGTACAATGACAAGGTTATAGAATAAGATGGCCATTTAGATGAACTTGATATGATTTTGAGTAAGATAGAAGTCGGTACAGGGTGCACAATAAGGGTAAAAAGAGCATAAGGCATAAAGGAGTACTGCGTGTATACGACTTCACCTCGGGAATAGTGGAATCCTTGAAGGACAAAGACAGTAGGCTTGAGGAGGAAATGATGTATTGGAAGTTTATTAAAGGAAACAGATGATGTAGGCTGGGATAAAGATAATGTCACAAGAGGACTTTGGACACTTATCATCAGGATATAGGTACTACCTAATTGAGATTGGAACGACTACAAGTACTAATTAACTATTGATTGGAGTGAGTGGAATGTGGCCTTGGATGAGTTGCTACATTGGTCGCATTACTCGAGTACAGATTACCAGATGAGATTTTATACTATATATAGAAAGGTTCTCGTCGCTTCGTGATTTGGTTAAGGTTTTGTACGTAGATAATCAAAGTTATAAATTTTAAAGAAAGACATGAATATAGTATAGTATGCCAAGTAAATTGGAAAAAAGATCAGATGAATTTGAGATTAGAATTAGAGACATGGAGCAGAATATAAATGAATAATGTTATAAGTACACCCTTAAGGAGGGGAAGCGGGTGCGAGAAGTGCAAGTGTAAGATGGAGACAATTGACACTGCAACATATTTGACATGGATGCTCGAGCTTCAAGTGAGGTCCCTTGCTGAAATAGGTTAGTAAGATCTGAAAGCCAGCAATAAATGGATAGAAGCCAGGAGGGTATTTGAGACAGTGCTGAGAATTATTTTGTAAAGATCTTGAATGATATGATGCTAGAAAGTGGGTGCTTATAAAAAGAAAGAGTACGACAAGAGAATGGTAACGAGTAACTTAAGAAATATTATAAAGGATAGCAATGCTATACTGGATTAGAGGCTAAGATGTTGGCAATAGAATTGTTCGCTAATGATATTGCGACTTATAAGTAGCAAAGGAGAAGGGATAGAAAATCTCCCATAGTAGGAAATGAGAAAATCTAAGGGTGAATAAAGGAAGGGAAAGGAGTATGACAAGATAGGCTACGAGCGAATTTTAGTACGGACGAGATATATAAAGCAGAATGAACCAGGAAAAGGAAAGACTATGACTAAGATTGAATATACTTTATACAAGTTGTACAAGAATAGTTATGCAACCTACGAATATCTGTATGCTAAGAATGAGACCAAGTGAGTACTTGATAAGAAGAGTAAGGATTTAGTAATAACAATGCAGTTTTGATATTTTAGGCACATTAAGGAAAGATGTAAAAGATGGTTTGAGCCAAATTACCGAGATAGAATTAGTACTGGGGGCAAATAGGACATGGCCATGGTTGAACCAAAGATCTATCCCGATACCGGTCGTAAGATAAGAGAGGAGGAGGCAAGGTTAAACATAAAGATTAGTGAAACGACGCTAAGGTATTTCTTGGGCTAATTTGAGCACCTTCGCATATTCTTGTAAAGATTGCAACATAATGTGTGACAGGAAAATTAAGAGCAAAATCTGAGCAAAGGGGCAATAGAAGAGTTTGAATAAAAGATAAAGAAATGACACGAGATAATGTGCCTAGAGTGTTACAAGTGGGGTTAAGGGAATTATAGAATGGTTTAAGTGATACGATCAGAACAAGCTGGTTACTGATGACAGTGAACTTACATGTCAAATCAAAAATATGTCAAAATTATACCAGCTGATGATAGTTAAAGCACAGAGCGGCTATGTAAAGTTATTATATGAGGTAACTTCATCGCTACTTGATAACCAACTCTAAAGATTGAGATTAAGAGCCAAAAAGTAGAGTGACAGTTAAAGTCTTTTAGAGAAGTCGAGAAGTGATACATGAGGCTGAGGATTCCAGAATATGGACTGGAACAGTAGAGCAATGTAAGGTTATCAAGAAAGTGACTCACTTATATCCCTTGAAAGGATATTCCTGAAGAATCAAGGGAGTATCGCAACCGAGAGTCACTACTAAGGAAGAAACTCGTTTTCAACTATTCGAAGGGAATGTTATAGATAGCGCATATCAAAGGATCAAAATGACAACTCCGAGAAGGATGTACGCTGCGGGCTATGCGGCCTAAATAAAAAGTGGAAGTAGACCTATAAGAATTAGAAGAGAGAACAAGAGAAACCAATATGCGATGGTAAACCTAACCAAGGGAAAGACAGCTTCTATTCTACAGTATTGTTGGAAAGACGACTCCAAGACAAGAAAGACTCGACCTACGCTTCAAACATAGATGGATATAGTAAGTTGCAGTCAATTACGGAAGTAGCTATATTATGACCACATTCTTTGGAAATTCAATAATAACTGATGTGAGGTGGAGAATGGTATTAAGTTAAGCAAGGAGAGGCACAGCATGATAGAAGAGTAATTGATTCATCATAAGATCACCATAACCACTATACTTATACAAGACTAGCTTAACATTCGAGGACGAATGTTCCTAAAGGGGGGAAGGATGTTACATCTCGTGTTTTCATGCGTTGGAAACCGTGCAAATTAAATGATATTATTAACAGAAATGAGGTTATCCCGCAAGCTTATAGGTGGTTAGAGCGATGGTACAGATGTGTTGTAAATATTAGAAGTTAATCAAATCGAAGAAAATAAGTTTTGTTGAGGTTTGAAATTTATTTGGATGAGATACGGTCTAAGCTATAATACCCCGTATTTTTGGACTAGGAAATTGGACCGTCCAACATGAGAAAATTTACTCGAGGTCGGAAGATTTAGTCACATTCAAGCATGAAAATCAAGAACTCGGTGTATACAAAGATAAGGTCCCGAAATAATTTAGGACTTCACAAGTGTGACGACGGTGATTGGGAATAATATTTGGTGTATGTATAAAGAGGCTAGGGACTAAAGTTCTACTACATAATTATGATAATGAGTATATGAAGTGTGTTAAAAATGATTTTTATTTAGGTGGATTGAGATCAAGAAATTAATTATTCTTGCAATTTATTAAACGGGAGATTGTAGTGGAAGAAATCAATTAAATTATGGGCGGCTAAGTGGTTGTGGACTATTCCACGTGACACCTTGCTAAATAACGCACCTAGTGGTCTTTTATCATATATAGATATGATGAATAAGGTGCTTGGACACTTAGGTGTTAAATAGTTAGGGGAAGTGTTGGGATGGGCCAAATAAATCCACGTGTAAAGTGGATGAATTTGTGCTTATCTCTTGCACCATTTCTTTGAGATTTCATGAAGAAAAAAGTGAGCACCCTATATTCTTGGTAGCAATAACATCTGCTTTGTGTTCCATGGCAGCAATTAACGTGTAATTGTAGCTCCTTGGAGGCTACATTTTATTCGAAGTATAATTCTTCTCAATAACGTACGGGTTTCGCCCACTGCTTCGATCGCGTTGTTCCGTTTGTTGTGTTGTCGAATCCGGGCTTTCTTCGAAGTGAAGTAAGGTGGAAGAAGATTATTTCTTGGCATATAAGGTAATAATTCTCCTCTACTAAATATATTTAAATTTATTCCGGTATAGCTAAATTGTGACATGGGAACTACGAAATTAATTCCTGGAAATCGGATAAATTATTGATGTTATCATATGGGCTGTTTGGTGGTTGTTATGAATTGTTTTGTGGGCTGGAATATCGTGGGATTGGCCGTAGTTGTTGTCGTTGTATTTTGTTGTTATACTATGTATATAGGAAAATAAAAAAGTATATACAAGCATCGGTAAAGGAATGTATATTAGGCTGTTTTGGAAGTGATTTAAGAATGGATTTAATTCTAGTTTGATATGAAGTTGTTGGTATTGCCGTTGTTGGTATTTCTGTGTTGACAGGAGAATAATTGGAAATTCGGGTTAGGCAAATATATAGGGGAAATCTTGCCGATTTTCGTTAAGCCCTTAACTAATGGAAAACCCTAAACGAGGATGTATAAGTTAAAGAACAAGTTCTATAAAGAGATGGGCTACGGATTTACGAACTAGAAAATATAGTTACTAATGATAACGTTACTCTTATATTAAATAGGCTAAAAGAGTGACGAGGCGAATGGATTTACGGATAGTCGCTAACAGGTATGTAAAGCCTATCCTTTCTTTCTTTTGGCATGTCCTAGATGCAAGTATGAAACGATATGAGCTTTGGGGTAATTCTATTCATAAGTTCCGAGCATGTATTATGATTCTTATTCACTTCTTGATAGTAGAATTCTTAAAATAGTCAAGCCCTCGAGCTGTCTATATGATCGGATAGTAAATGATTCATGAAAGTTCTATTCCTAAAAAACTCTATAATGACTAATGACCATAACTTTTATAAGCTGTCTCGTATTAATTTGATACATGGCTATGATCCCTAAGGCTTTATTTTGATATAGTTCATAATGATATTCCAAGAGTACTGAGTATGACTATTATCTTGATACTTAAGCATTGATTAGTCTATATATCTATTGAGTCTCAAAAGATGATTTATATGCATATGATTACTCACTACTCTGCTCGTGCATACTGTTATTACATCTTTCACTGAGTCCCGGGCCAGGACATGTTTTCGTGCACAGATCCACAGCATTATTCACCGAGTCCCTCACTAGAGGGCGGGACACGTTATATGTATATGTATATGATGATGATATGATGATATGGGAATGATGGCCAGGATGGAATATGATGACTTTATTCACCGAGTCCCTCACTAGAGGGCCGGGACACGTTATATGTACATGTATATGATGCTTTATTTACTGAGTCCCTCACTAAAGGGTCGGGACACGTTATATATGCATATGTACAGGATGATTATTTATCTATGTCATTAAGCCCTATAACGGGCTGGGCATGATATTGACATGTATGATTTATGTTCAAAGGCAAGCCTTGCGGTTTTCGGCTATTGTACTAGTTTCTATACTCCTTATTTCGGTATGATCCGTTCATGTATTTCATTCTTTACATGCTCGGTACATATTCCATGACCCCTTTCTTCGTGGGCTGCGTTTCATGTGCCGCGGTCTGATACAAACGCTCGTTTTGGTGATCCGCTAGCTTAGGATATCCATTCGGCTATCTTGGAGTGCTCTCTTGCCCGGAGCCTAGCTTTTTGGTATAGATTCTTTGTTGTATATACGTGTTTATCCTGGGGTACGGCGGGGCCACGTCCCGTCATATGATCTTGTTGTTACTCTTAGAGGTCTGTAGACATACGTGTGGGTTTGTATATAGTCACTATTCAGTTCTGTCTGTATGATATATGTTTTGGGTCGTTCTCATTCGTAGTGGCAGCCTTGTTGGCTTGCGTATATATATATATATATACTTTGGGATGTCGTATGTAGTGGCAGCCTTGTCGGTTTGCGTATATGTTTAGTTGGGGTGTACCACGTGTTGTGATAACCTTGCCGGCTTATGTACGATAACTTATCGTGGTTTGGTAGTTGTGACTCCACGGAAGACGGCGTTGTTTTGATATATATATATACATATGCAACCTTTTGAGACGGAATCATCCTTTTTATATCTAAGTTTCTTATCGCTACGTTGTGGAGTGATTATAGCTAAGATGTATCCTAAAGTGTCCGGTCGGGCACTAGTCACGGTTTATAGATGTGACACACAAGTGGTATCGATAAACGGGACTCTCTTCATCCTCGGAGTGTCTAGACAACGTGTCTAGTAGAGTCTTGTTTATCGGTATGTTGTGTGTCACATCTATAAACAGGAAGCTACGGGACATTTAGGATGTTATCTTGCCTTCACTCGAGATCGTGCGATAGAAACTTGTATAAAAAGGCAAGATTCCCACTAACATTACTATGTTATATATATATAAAACGACGACATGTACGGAAGGGCAAGGGTGAGTGGAGAAACCGACATCCGGAGAGTTACTAGGGCACTAAGCCGGCAAGGCTATGACAACATGTGGGTACACCCCAACTAAACATTTTCGCAAGCCGACAAGGCTGCCACTACATACGATATCCCAAAGTATATATATATACGCAAGCCGACAAGGCTGCCACTAAGAATGGGAACGTCCCAAAACATAAGTTATACAGACAGAACTGAACAGTACCTATACACAACCCACACATATGTCTACAGACCTCTAAGAGTAACAACAGTATCATATGACGGGACAGGGCCCCGCCGTACCCCTGGATAGACACATATATACAACAAAAGGATCTGTACCAAAAAGCTAGGCTCCGGAACAAGGGAGCACTCCAAGATAGCTGAATGGATATCCTAAGCTGGCGGATCACCAAAACGAGCGTCTGTACCTGCGGGCATGAAACGCAGCCCCCCGAAGAAAGGGGGTCAGTACGGAATATGTACTGAGCATGTAAAGCATGAAATATAGTGAACAGGATCATCTTTGAAATAAGGAGTATAGAAACTAGTACAATAACAAAAACCACAAGGCTTACCTTTGAACATAAATCATACATGTCAATATCATACCCAACCCGTTATGGGACTTAGTGACATAATTAGATAATCATCCTATACATATGCATATATAACGTGTCCCGGCCCTCTAGTGAGGGACTCGGTAAATAAAATCATCATATACATGTACATATAACGTGTCCGGCCTACAGTGAGGGACTCGGTGAATAAAGTCATCATATTCCATCCTGGCCATCATTCCCATATCATCATATCATCATATACATATACATATAACGTGTCCCGGCCCTCTAGTGAGGGACTCGGTGAATAATGCTGTGGATCTGTGCACGAAAACATGTCCTGGCCCGGGACTCAGTGAAAGATGTAATAACAGTATGCACGAGCAGAGTAGTGAGTAACCATATGCATATAAATCATCTTTTGAGACTCAATAGATATATAGACTAATCAATGCTCAAGTATCAGGATAATAGTCATACTCAGTGCTCTTTGAATATCATTATGAACTATATCAAAATAAAGCCTTAGGGATCATAGCCATGTATCAAATTAATACGAGACACCTTATAAAAGTTATGGTCATTAGTCATTATAGAGTTTTTCAGGAATAGAACTTTCATGAATCAATTACTATCCGATCATATAGAAAGCTCGAGGGCAGTAGCTTGACTATTTTAAGAATTCCAATATCAAGAAGTGAATAAGAATCATAATACATGCTCGGAACTTATGAATATAATTACCCCAAAGCTCATATCGTTTCATACTTGCATCTATGACATGCCAAAAGAAAGAAAGGATAGGCTTTACATACCTGTTAGCGACTATCCATAAATCCGTTCGCCTCGTCGCTCTTTTAGCCTATTTAATATAAGAGTAACGTTGTCATTAGTAACTATATTTTCTAGTTCGTAAATCCGTAGCCCATCTCTTTATAGAACTTGTTCTTTAACTTATACATCCTCGTTTAGGGTTTTCCATTAGTTAAAGGCTTAACGAAAATCGGGCAGCATTTCCCCTATATATTTGCCTAACCCGAATTTCCAATTATTCTCCTGTCAACACAGAAATACCAACAACGGCAATACCAACAACTTCATATCAAACTAGAATTAAATCCATTCTTAAATCACTTCCAAAACAGCCTAATATACATTCCTTTACCGATGCTTGTATATACTTTTTTTTATTTTCCTATATACATAGTATAACAACAAAATACAACGACAACAACTACGGCCAATCACGATATTCCAGCCCACAAAACAATTCATAACAACCACCAAACAGCCCATATGATAACATCAATAATTTATCCGATTTCCCGGAATTAATTTCGTAATTCCCATGTCACAATTTAGCTATACCGGAATAAATTTAAATATATTTAGTAGAGGAGAATTATTACCTTATATGCCAAGAAATAATCTTCTTCCACCTTACTTCACTTCGAAGAAAGCCCGGATTCGACAACACAACAAACGGAACAACGCGATCAAGCAAAGGCTAAAACCCGTACGTTATTGAGAAGAATTATACTTCGAATAAAATGTAGCCTCCAAGGAGCTACAATTACACGCTAATTGCTGCCATGGAACACAGCTGCATGTTATTGCTACCATGAATATAGGGTGCTCACTTTTTTTCTTCATGAAATCTCAAAGAAATGGTGCAAGAGATAAGCACAAATTCATCCACTTTACACGTGGATTTATTTGGCCCATCCCAACACTTCCCCTAACTATTTAACACCTAAGTGGCCAAGCACCTTATTCATCATATCTATATATGATAAAAGACCACCAGTGCTTTATTTAGCAAGGTGTCACGTGGAATAGTCCACAACCACTTAGCCGCCTATAATTTAATGGATTTCTTCCACTACAATCTCCGTTTAATAAATTGCAAGAATAATTAATTTCTTGATCTCAATCCACCTAAATAAAAATCATTTTTAAAACACTTCATATACTCATTATCATAATTATATAGTAGAACTTTAGTCCCTAGCCTCTTTATACATACACCAAATATTATTCCCAATCACCGTCGTCACACTTGTGAAGTCTAAAATTATTTCGGGACCTTATCTTTGTATACACCGAGTTCTTGATTTTCATGCTTGAATGTGACTAAATCTTCGACCTCAAGTAAATTTTCTCATGTTGGACGGTCCAATTTCCTAGTCCAAAAATACGGGTATTATAGCTTAGGACCGTATCTCATCCAAATAAATTTCAAACCTCGACAAAACTTATTTTCTTCGATTTGATTAACTTCTAATATTTACAACACATCTGTACCATCGCTCTAACCACCTATAAGCTTGCGGGATAACCTCATTTCTGTTAATAATATCATTTAATTTGCATGCTTTCCAACGCATGAAAACACGGGATGTAACATCCTTCCCCCCTTTAGGAACATTCGTCCTCGAATGTTAAGATAGTCTTGTATAAGTATAGTGGTTATGGTTATCTTAGGATGAATCAATTACTCTTCTATCATGCTGTGCCTCTCCTTGCTTAACTTAATACCATTCTCCACCTCATATCAGTTATTATTGAATTTCCAAAGAATGTGGTCATATTATAGCTACTTCCGTAATTGACTGCAACTTACTATATCTATCTATGTTTGAAGCGTAGGTCGAGTCTTTCTTGTCTTGGAGTCGTCTTTCCAACAATACTGTAGAATAGAAGCTGTCTTTCCCTTGGTTAGGTTTACCATCGCGTATTGGTTTCTCTTGTTCTCTCTTCTAATTCTTATAGGTCTACTTCCACTTTTTATTTAGGCCGCGTAGCTCCGCAACAGTACATCCTTCGGAGTTGTCATTTTGATCCTTTGATATGCACTATCTATAACATTCCCTTCGAATAGTTGAAAACGAGTTTCTTCCTTAGTAGTGACTCTAGGTTGCGATACTCCCTTGATTCTTCAGGAATATCCTTTCAAGGGATATAAGTGAGTCACTTTCTTGATAACCTTACATTGCTCTCCGTTCCAGTCCATATTCTGGAATCCTCAGCCTCATGTATCACTTCTCGACTTCTCTAAAAGACTTTAACTGTCACTCTACTTTTTGGCTCTTAATCTCAATCTTTAGAGTTGGTTATCAAGTAGCGATGAAGTTACCTCATATAATAACTTTACATAGCCGCTCTGTGCTTTAACTATCATCAGCTCGTATAATTTTGACATATTTTTTGATTTGACATGTAAGTTCACTGTCATCAGTAACCAGTTTGTTCTGATCGTATCACTTAAACCATTCTATAATTCCCTTAACCCCACTTGTAACAATCTAGGCACATTATCTAGTGTCATTTCTTTATCTTTTATTCAAACTCTTCTATTGCCCCTTTGCTCAGACTTTGCTCTTAATTTTCCTGTCACACATTATGTTGCAATCTTTACAAGAATATGCGAAGGTGCTCAAATTAGCCCAAGAAATACCTTAGCGTCGTTTCACTAATCTTTATGTTTAAACATGCCTCCTCCTCTCTTATCTTATTTATCGGTATCGGGATAGATCTTTGGTTCAACCACGGCCATGTCCTATTTGCCCCCAATACTAATTCTATCTCGGTAATTTGGCTCAAACCATCTTTACATCTTTCCTTAACGTGCCTAAAATATCAAAAGCATTGTTATTACTAAATCCTTACTCTTCTTATCAATTACTCACTTGGTCTCATTTTAGCATACAAATATTCGTAGGTTGCATAACTATTCTTGTACAACTTGTATAAAGTATATTCAATCTTAGTCATAGTCTTTCCTTTTCTGGTTCATTACGCTTTATATATCTCGTCGTACTAAAATTCACTCGTAGCCTATCTTGTCATACTCCCTTTCCCTTCCTTTATTCACCCTTAGATTTTCTCATTTCCTACTATGGGAGATTTTCTATCCCTTCTCCTTTGCTACTTATAAGTCACTGATATCATTAGCGAACAATTCTATTGCCAACATCTTAGCCTCTAATCCAGTATAGCATTGCTATCCTTTATAATATTTCTTAAGTTACTCGTTACCATTCTCTTGTCGTACTCTTTATTTTTATAAGCACCCACTTTCTAGCATCATATCATTCAAGATCTTTACAAAATAATTCTCAAGACTTTGTCTCAAATACCCTCGGCTTCTATCCATTTATTCTTGGCTTTGCCTCTTACTAACCTATTTCAGTAGGACCTCACTTGAAGCTCGAGCATCCATGTCAAATATGTTGCAGTGTCAATTGTCTCCATCTTACACTTGCACTTCTCGCACCCGCTGAAAACTCCCCCCTTTTTGTAAGGGTGTACTTATAACATTATTCATTTATATTACGCTCCATGTCTCTAATTCTAATCTCAAATTCATCGATCTTTTTCCAATTTACTTGGCATACTATACTATATTCATGTCTTTCTTTAAAATTTATAACTTTGATTATCTACGTACAAAACCATAACCAAATCATGAAGCGACGAGAACCTTTCTATATATAGTATAAAATCTCATCTGCATCCGTACTCGAGTAATCGACCAATGTAGCAACTCATCCAAGGCCACATTCCACTCACTCCAATCAATAGTTAATTAGTACGTGTAGTCGTTCCAATCTCAATTAGGTAGTGCCTATATCTGATGATAAGTGTCCAAAGTCCTCTTTGTGACATTATCTTTATCCTGACCTACATCATCTGTTTCCTTTAATAAACTTCCAATACATCATTTTCTCCTAAGCCTCTTGTCTTTGTCCTTCAAGGATTCACTATTCCCGAGGTGAAGTCGTATACACGCTTGATCTCCTTTATGCACTTATGCTCTTTTACCCCTTATGTGCACCACTGTACCGACTTCTATCCTACTCAAAAAATCATATCAAGTTCATCTAAATGGCCATCTTATTCTATAACCTTGTCATTGTACTATACCTTCAAGTTCATAACTATATATTTCCCTTTCGTTCCATACTCGTATTCAATTTATTATGTCTATCTTAGGTGCTTCCTTTAGAATTCCCTTACCATTTCTCTAGTCTATGCTCATCTTTTATTCTGCACACGAGGAATCTTATGCTACCTCTGTATCATTCGGAACACATTACTTCCGCATAATCCTTTTTCTCATTTTTTAAAACATATTCCGTTCATCCATACTTGTTCTTATCATATTAGTCATTTTCTAGCACCCACTGCTACCCGTTGCTCATCTTTCTATAAGCGGGTCTTTCACGGTCCGTCACTTATAGTACTCGTGTCCTTGGCTACATATGTCATGATCTATTACTACACTCGTTATCTCGCTCTCTTCTTATTTCCTTCTTCAATTACCCTTTCTTTTCTTACGATCGCTATCATTTCGGTTATCATATAACCCTTATTCCAAACTTTCCCTACGAACTTGATAAGCCTTCCTTATTCGTTCTATAGCTCGCTTTCCGTTTCACACTTGCCTTTATATTCCGGCCCTACATAGATCACATCATAGCTTTTGGCCACTTCCTCACTACGCTTTACTTATTTTCATAACAATCCTCGTTATATTCACATTATATCTTATTCGTAATCAATCCTATAATGTAACACTTCTTATCTCTTTACCCTTTACGGTCAACTTTATCCTTAATATCTCACAAGCTATCTTATCGATACACTCATATCCGTCTCTTAATTCTTTTTCTCTGTCCTCTTGTATTAATCATGTCTTAATCGTCATACTATACTTATCAATTCAGTCGGTACATTAAATAACACTTCATCAAGATTTACCAGCTTTTTCTAAATCATCTCTTAGAATTACAAGCCCTCTCTAAATTCTTTTTACCATATCGATATCGACCTTCTAATTACTATTACCCCCAATTGAAGAATTAACTTCTTTCTCGAGGTCAACCGTACTCGCAACTTAGTCAAATCCTATCATTACTATTGGTACGAACTTTCAAGTCATATCACAAACCTATATCTCATTCTCTTTTTTTTATTTGTAGGAAAATTTTGCGAGTTTCCTCTCGTATTTCTTACTATCTCAAAACACGTACGTAGGAGATACCAACAATGCCTCACAAAATAACATATATATATATATATATATATATATATATATATATATATATATATATATATCATATCACGCCACACGGGGCTCCCAATATCAACAACGGTATGAAAATAATGAACTTACCTTGTATGTCCAACTCAACTCGCACATTACATTTTCCCGTTTACTTTTCCTTTCAATCTTCA